>NW_027210913.1:240000-345657 GCF_029030835.1 Brachyistius frenatus
TCTAATGTAAAACATAAAACACAGTGAAATGTCCCTCTGCAGCATTTTCCCAAACAGACCTCGGGTTCAAGTTGACATACAGCTCTGCGTGATTGAGCCACTGTTTCTGTTGCACGTCTTACTGCTAAAGTATAGAGAAGTATTGCGAGGGAACGCAAAAGCAGTCCTGAAAAAAGGGCTCTGCAGGGTTCACATTGGCGTGTACATCCTCTTTGCCTTGCACTTGGTTTGTTGGGATCCGGTGAAACTGCCGCGGCACCTGACATCCTAAGAACAGCAGGACGGATCGTCAACGCTCGGTGTGTCTTTCACCCTGAGTTGGACTCGAGCTGGACCTTCAGGCTCCGCAGGGAGAAACCGCTGGAGAAATGTGCGGACTTTCACCCCGGAGCAGAAGATGGCGCTATTTCACCCACACTGGTTTACCGACTACCGTTAAAAGAAGAGAAGAAGAAGAGTGAAGCCGCTGGTGGTGGGCGGAGCTCAAAGCAGGAAGTGGAACCACAACAACACAAGTTCGTTTGAAATTGAAATATTAATATTTGCAGATATGCTATTTCATCTTCTCTACGTTTGTCCCTTGAGTGTCTGAGGTCAGAAAGCGTCCTGGTTCGTATCGTGAACTTATTTCACTCGTGCTGAGACACTGAGCCTTTTCCCGTCCGTTGTTAGCATAGCTTAAGCTCCTAAACATGATATTAATGTGGAGGAATAACTGTCTGTTTTTATTTGACATCTTCGGTATCGCCGTGAGTAGTGAGTTCTTCTGCTCCACTTTAGCTGTGAAGATGAAGATGAAGATGACGCTCCGTAAACTGACCTAGATAACGTGACGTCACGTGCGCCATTAAACCACCGTGAAACCAAACAGCTGGAGAAGTCCAGCTGACTGAGGAGAGGAGAGTGACAGGATCACACATGCTCACATTCACACGTCTGACCGTTTACAGACCGGTTCTGACCATTCAGCAAACGTGCCTGTTCTGTGAATTCATGTCCAGTTAATTGGCTCACAGCTGGCTCTTAATGACGTCACGATGTTTTCTGTTCAGCACATTGTTTATTGTAGGACTTGTTTACACTGATGTTTCTCTCTCATCTCTCAGAGTGTTTGCGTAAAGTGGATGAACAAACCTGCCACCTCACACCGCTGAGCATCGGGATGGAGGAGACGAGTCGGGAGGCGGTTGCCACGGCGGTGCAGCGCGTGGCGGGGATGCTGCAGAGGTCGGACCAGCTGGATAAGGTGGAGCAGTACAGAAGAAGAGAGGCCCGCAAAAAGGCCTCTGTGGAAGCTCGGCTGAAGGTAACATGTCAAAGCATGTAGGACATAGCGTCGTCTGGTGGTCTCGTGAATCTATGGTGAAACTCACACGGGGGGGGGCGGGGGTGAGAGCTACTGTAAAAACAGAACATAAAGAGGACCTGCTCCCTCTGTCAACATGAACCAAACACAAACATTCTTAGTTTGAGGTGTTAATTCACTAATCAAAACAAAATTATAGATATTTGATCCCATTTCATACAACAGATCCCATATTTGATATATTGTACACGCTGAATCTTCAACAGACCGTTAACTCATCGTTATATTCTGCAACAGCTGATTTATCTGAGAAATCTGAGACCGTTGAGAAAAATCACAAGGACTCTTCAAAAGTCATCCAGAACACAGAGATAAGCAGTCACAAAGGATGAGGTCATACAAATATAATTCAACACCAGAGTTCAGAAACTGGAATCACAGAATTGTTGTTGTTTTCTCTTGATAAATTATTAATAATGATAATTAACTGCTGATTAAATCGTGGTGGAAAGAAAACGAGATCGACTCCCCTGATGTCCTTCAGGCAGCCATCCAGTCTCAGTTGGATGGCGTTCGCACCGGACTGTCCCAGCTGCACAGCGCTCTGCTGGATGTCAAAGACATCCAGAGCTCTCTGGGTGACGTGAGTAAAGACTGGCGGCAGAGCATCAACACCATAGAGAGCCTGAAGGATGTCAAGGATGCTGTAGTTCAACACAGTCAGCTGGCTTCTGCTGTGGAAAACCTGAAAAACATTTTCTCTGGTAAGTAGAGTCGAACCGCACCGAGAAGATGTCGGTGATTATGTGTCACTTATCTGACATTATATCGTTACTCTTGAAAGCTCTCTTTTGTTCTGAGTACTCTGTATTTGTGTCTCGGGTGTGTGCAGTCCCGGAGATAGTGGCGGAGACGCAGCAGCTGATCGAGCAGGGGGAGCTGCTGCAGGCCCACAGGAAGCTGATGGAGCTGGAGTGTTCGCGGGATGACCTCATGTACGAGCAGTACCGTATGGACAGCAAGAACACCAGCGACATGAACCTCATCTCCATCTACTTCGAAGATGTGAGTCCGAGTGACAGAGTCACTGTGAACCATACCAACACATTAACATCAAACATCTCCTCCGGTACTGATGATACAGGTCACTAAACTCAAGAAAGAAAACATATCCGATGCTAGTTCTATATATTTTAATGTGATTTACAATTTTATTTAATTTCTATAAATTCTGAAATTTATAGATTTGCCTTTTTTCTGACATATATATAAAACATGCAGGTCTTTGTTCTTAATTTTCCTGTCAGCACTTCCTCCACCTGTCGTCTTGTATTTACAGAAATACTTCTGTCGGTCACTGAGTGGTTCAACTCTTCGCATATTTTGGATCAAGATTAAACTACCATGAACAATTTATGAAGAAGACTTTTAATAGGAAACCTTTGCAGGAAAAAAGGAAATCTGATCCCATTAAACTTAAGAAATATAACAACAAATGGACATATGGATCAACTCAAACAAAAAGGACACCTCTAAATATCTCATGTTCAACATGAAAAAAGTACTCAGTATAGTTTTAGACGAGCCAATAAATAATATAGAAAAAAATACATCTACATATTCTATACTTCAGTCATTAATAGGGCTCTGTACTGTTAAAGAGTTATTGATAACGGTTCTGGTACCAATACCTTGAATTACTGGTTCCTGAACGTCGTTTGATAATGATTTCATATAATCCATACAAACACTACAAACCCACATTTGCCCTCCAAAAATAAATCTTGATGTTGTGTATGTTTGAACAGTTCCTGAATCAGTTTCCTGTCCGTGTTCTCCTCCAGGTTCAGGGTTTGTCAGATGAGCTGGCCAAGCAGCTGTGGATGGTGCTGCAGAGGTCCATGGTGACGGTCCGTCGTGACCCCACCATGCTGGTGTCGGTCGTTCGCATCATCGAGCGCGAGGAGAAGATCGATCGGCGTATGGTCGACCGAAAGAAGCAGAGCGGGTTCATCCCACCAGGGCGACCCAAACGGTGGAAGGACAAGATGTTCGAGGTCAGACGGGGATGAAGCATCACAGTTATACTTTTGTCGTTCTGTGTGTCTGTATGTTGGACATGTATGTATGTATGTATGTATATATGTATATATATATATATGGATATGGATATCCGTCTGTCCACCCATCTATCTGTCTACTGCTGCTCTTTTTGTTTTATCACCGGAGAAGAGGAGAGAACTCTCTCTTATCATTTTAGAAACTAACGTTGTGATATTTTGCGCTACAGATGCTCAATTTTTACATTGATTCACACACGTTTGCATACAAACACCAAACTATTTGTTTACCTACTAATGACACCACAACAAGTGTCACAACAAGCACTGGGTAGATGTCAACAGTGATCATTTATCAGGATTATTATTCTCCAAGTAGTTGTAGGTCATCCAACTTCATTTGATAGGAATACATAAGGAAACACATCTGTCATATAAACAACATCTGGAAGATACAGATTGTAGATATTAACATGCACTGATTGTTTTTTTTCTGGACCTTATTACTCTGCGTGAGGACCTGTGATGCTTTAAAGCTGTCAGTCTCAAAGAAAACAAACAGATTCTCTCAGAGATGTTGTTACATAATATTTGGAGCAAATTCCCTTAAAGAAACATCATAAATGTAAATTAGTTCATTATAGAAGATGTCTTTACATTTAAGTAGATTAACAATGTTTAAATAATATGTGTTGTATGCAAGTTTATTCTGGGAAAAAGGACAGTTAAGAAGGAAGAGTCAGAGTCAGTTTGCTAGCAGTTAGCTAACATCAGGTGGATAAGAAGGATCACCCAGTGGGTGATGTGGCTCAAACTAAAACTAACAGCTGGTTAGTCAAATCACATGTTTGAATTTTCAGATTATTCTGTGTATAGATGGTTGTTGGTATATACTTCTCGCCAGGTGAGGCATACAAACATGAGGCGGCAATTCTAGTTTTGTAAAGAACATAATCAAAAACAAGGTGTCGAATTCACAGAATCCCAAAACTCTTCAAAAGGCTTCAATTGGAGATTAAAATCAATCAAATTTTCTTGTGGTGGAAAATGCCTCCAAACACTTGAAGGGATTTTTGTTGAGTCTGTTCAGCTTTTTCTCCGTCCACTTCTTCTTATTCTGTATCTTCTAACAGACCTTTCATTTGACTGTTTTTACAATTGGTCTAGTTTGTAATTATTTATACTCAAACACGGAGACCATGTGGAGGCTACTAATTCCAGCAGATCTCTGAATGGCTGCACAGGCTCCGCCCCCTGGGCCCACTGACCTCCTGAAGCCTTTGTTCTGTTGGTGCAGGTGTTGGAGGGGACCGTCAGCACCCGCATCGAGGGAACCCAGTCGGTCACCAGAGAGGCTGATAAAATGTGGCTGGTCCGTCTTCTAGAAATAACCAGGAAATATGTTCTGGACGACCTCATCGTGGTCAAGAACCTCATGGTGCAGTGCTTTCCCCCCCACTACAACACGTTCAACAGGTAACGAGTGCAAAACAAAATGAGCGTGTTTTATATTGGCGTATGGGACACTTTACATTCAGAATATAAATACAGCGGTGCTTGCCTTCAAAAGCTTCCACATTTCTGCTTAAATGTGACTTAAAACATTGAGATTTTCACACGAGTCCTTCCAGTAATCAAAGAAAACCCAGATAAACAGATAAAATATCATGCACAATTTTTATTTATTACGAAAAATGAACCAATATTTCATATCTGTGTGTGGAAAATGTCTGTAAACCTCAATAACTTGTGTAACAGTTTATAGTTTCCAGTAACTGTTGATCAGTCTGTCTCATCAGCCTGCAGGTGTTTGATCTCCTCCTCCACCAGAGCAGCTTCAGCTCTGAGATGCTGGAGTTCCTCCCATGAACCCCATCATGGGGGGAGCCGTGATCCTGAATTCCCCCCATTTGTATAGAGTCTCCCTGACTGGATTGGCGGAGTTTAAACTCTTTACACATGGTTTTCTAACCTTATAAACATCAAAAAGTGTTTTTCCAAGGACCTCATTCATTTCCTCTGTCGGTGCCATGATACACTTCCACAAACATGTTGTGAAGCTCAGACTTTGATAGATCCCTATTCTTTAAATACAGCAGGGCACCCAATTAAATCTGATTATAATCACATTGATTGAAAACACATAATTCTAATTTACATTCAATTTACCTGCTAATCCCAGAGATTCACATATGTTTTGCCAAGAAATCTTTAATATTGGTTAATTTTCTTCACTAGATAAATCACCAGGCATAATATTTGGATGTCATTTCTTTAATTAGCTTCTCTTTACCTACTTCTAGGATTTGTGTGCTAATCTGATGATATTTTATGTCATATTTATGGAGAAATATAAAATTTTTGTCCCTCTCCTTCCATTACTTTCAGTAGTACATTTGTACAGCTGAAATTTAGGTAAATTAAAAATGGAAATTGACACCAAGTTTTTATCAACAACAAACTGTTTCCCCAGAAGAATGTATTAAACTAAATGATGAAAACCTTGAAAAGGTCAACGTATGGAGTTATACAGTATAAATGATTATATCATATGTTTCCTTGTGTGTGTGTGTGTGTGTGTGTGTGTGTGTGTGTGTGTGTGTGTGTGTGTGTGTGTGTGTGTGTGTGTGTGTGTGTGTGTGTGTGTGTGTGTGTGTGTGTGTGTGTGTGTGTGTGTGTGTGTCAGGTTTTTCGGTCTCTACCACAACGCTGTGTCCACTCGTGTCAAAGAACTGGCCTTCGAGGACCTGGAGGCCAATGAGATCGTGTCCATGTTAACATGGGTCCTCAACACATACAAGAGGTACACACACACAACAACACACTCCATGTTATCTAACTTTATGGGCACAGAGTCCATGAGGCACCTGGAGGGAGGTGTGTGTGTGTGTGTGTGTGTGTGTGTGTGTGTGTGTGTGTGTGTGTGTGTGTGTGTGTGTGTGTGTGTGTGTGTGTGTGTGTGTGTGTGTGTGTGTGTGTGTGTGTGTGTGTGTGAGAGAGAGAGAGAGAGAATGAAGAATAGTTAAATAATCTGTGTGTGTGTGTGTTTCAGTGTGGAGATGATGGGCCACCCAGAGCTCACCTCAGAGTGTGACATCAACCTGCTGGAGTCTCTGCTGCCTCAGGACGTGGTGAACGACCTGCTCAGCAAATATGTCCAGACTTTTACAGTGAGCACCACACACACACACGCACACACACACACACACACACACTAACATGAACTGTAATGGATGCAGTCTTTATATATTCATGTATAATATGTTCTTTATATATTCATGTATAATATGTTATTCTTTATATATTCATGTATAATATGTCTCAAACTAAAGTGTTGTCTTCGTTGTGTGTTTCAGTCTAACATCACCGGCTGGCTGAGAAAGGCTCTGGAGACAGACAAGAAGGACTGGCAGAAAGAAACGGAGCCGGAGGCGGACCAGGACGGATACTACCAGACCACACTGCCCGCCATCGTCTTCCAGGTAACTAACACACACACACACACACACACACACACACACACACACACACACACACACACACACACACACACACACACACACACACACACACACACACACACACACACACACACACACACACACACACACACACACACACACACACACACACACACACACACATACACACACACACACACACACACACCCTGCACACACAGCCTACACACACACATACACATACACACCCACACACACACACACACACACACACACACACACACACACACACACACACACACACACACACACACACACACACACACACACACACATACACACCTACACACACACACACACACTGCTGCGTATCAATAGGAATCAGCATATGAAGATTTTTAGTTTGTTGGACTTTGTGTTTTTTTACTTTTAATTTCAGTTTGTGGATATTTAGCCATCATGATTTGTGGTGTTTTAAAGAGAAGCCAGCTGACGTTCACCCTCTGATCACAGAAGTCCTCATTTTATCTTCCTGATCTTAATCCATCCTCCCTCAACTCTTTCTCAGATGTTTGAACAGAATCTACAAGTCGCTGCTCAGATCAATGGAGATTTCAAAGAACAGGTCCTGAAGCTCTGCCTGAAACAAATGAACACCTTCCTCCTCAGGTACTCTGTTTCATACTTTCTGTCTTTCTGACATGTTACAGATGTCTTAAACCTATAAAGTTAACGTCACCATATTCACCACAGTTTGAATAATATCACCACGGTGTTGAAACGTTTCCGACACTGTCCAACAGACACAAGGAGTGTGTGCTGCTTTTTGATCTTCATATGGAGACACGGTGCACTGACCTTATTTCCTGCACCGGTTGGTATCTTTGTGACTTTAACCTCAGTGTGGAAGAGAGTGACGTCCCAGCTGAGGATGTCCCAGCTGAGGACAGGACTGAGTGCGTCTTCCAGGACTCTCCTGCTCGGAGCGGGACGACAGCTCGGCACAAGTTTTTACTCAGACAGAAGAGTTGTTTTGTGATTACAGTATTAATCGGCCTGCTGCGAACCAGACCCA
Source organism: Brachyistius frenatus (assembly GCF_029030835.1). Taxonomy (NCBI): domain Eukaryota; kingdom Metazoa; phylum Chordata; class Actinopteri; family Embiotocidae; genus Brachyistius; species Brachyistius frenatus. The sequence goes on from NW_027210913.1 coordinate 247,903, forward strand.
GTTTCAGAGTGTGAATGTGGGTCTGGGTTAGTTCGTCAGGGTTGTGCGCTCCATAGAGCCGACGCTCTGCCAGCGCAGCAGCGACACGCCGTGTCCACCGAAGAGATTTTTCCTGAGAAGAGCATATTTTTAAAATAGTTTTAATGGACGCGAGCAGCTTGACGAGGTGCCGACCGTTTATTCTGCGCTGAACGCTGAACGTCCGGCGGTTGTTTTTTTTGTGGGGGTCACTGAGAGTTGGAAATATATTAAGATATAAAAAAGATATACAAATATTCTTAAGAAAGTGTGTGTGTGTGTGTGTGTGTGTGTGTGTGTGTGTGTGTGTGTGTGTGTGTGTGTGTGTGTGTGTGTGTGTGTGTGTGTGTGTGTGTGTGTGTGTGTGTGTGTGTAGGTACAGGGAGGAGGTGGTGACCTACAAAGAGGAGCACCTGAGGGACCGACAGCTGCCTCAGTGTTACGTTCAGTACATGGTGGCCATCATTAACAACTGCCAAACATTCAGGTACGTCTTTATTCTTCTCCATGAACAACTGTTTACACTTCCAGTTATGAATCTGAGAGCTAAATGTGAAGATGGCGTGTCCCCGACTTTGAACCTTCTCTACAGTCATTAACACCTTGAGACAAGTTGAGTGGCGTCTCGCTGCTGGTGGACTGAAGTGTGATAAACAGTTTATATGTTCAGATATAGGTTCTCTCAAGATGGTTACAACCGGAGTCAAATTCCTTGTATGTGTTGACATAGCTGGCTAATAAAGCTGATTGTGATTCTGATGTCACACACAGTATGAGAATATTAGAATCATCAGTGTGTCACATGTTGATGAGAATCGTTGCATGTTGATGCCAAGTGGAAAAAAAAGTGTCTCCGGAATAAAAAAAAAATCCCTTTTAAAAAAAAGGTGAAAGTTCTGTGATGAGATCACATGAAACTCAAAGGAACTATCATGAACACCAGAGACTGCATGATGTCTCGTGTTTGTTTGAGGTTGTCCTTGTGTTGCTCAGGGAGTCCATCAACAGCCTGAAGGGGAAGTACTCTCAGTCCTCGGAGCCCACCGACAGTGACTCTGCCATCGAGAGGACCCTGAACGAGGTGGCCAAGGAGGGCTGTCAGTTCCTGCTGGATGAAGTCTTCTTAGACCTCGAAGTAAGAAATGCTGAAACACCTTTATATTTAAAGCTCTTTGGTGGATTTGTTTTGTGCGACTTAAAATATTATTTTTTTATACAAATCAGTTGGGGTTTTTTTTTATGTTGAATATACACACATATATCAGCTAATGTAAAATATGACAACGGGTTGTTTTTTTATTATTCCTTTGATACACATACTGAAGTTCAGTAATTGTCTTTTTTTACTGTTCATTTGTTTATCAAGTGTGGATCACTCCAGCTATAAGATCATGTTAAAGGAACAGTCTACCAAAAACAGATTTCCATGCTGGATAACATGAGCAGCTCTGTGATCTGTGAGGACTTCAGGTTTCTGGGACTTTGGTCACCTTCCTAATGAGGCTATTAGAGTGAATTTCATTTGATTTGTGCTGCACAATAGTCAACATTGTATTTTATTTGATTTGATTATTTTTTTTAAAAAGATGTGCAGACAGCAGGGAGGAAGTCAGGACAAGTTTAGGATGAAATGTGGATATGATGTGTTTTCAAGTTCTACAAACGATATACTTCTACTCTTACTGGATTTTTCATTCAATGAAACGAGTTGCATCCTAGCATGACCTCTGCGCCCTCCGATTCGCTCAACTCAACAGCAGTTACTGGCAACAAGGCAGGAAGCAAGAAAACTAGAATAATTTTGCATCCAAAATAAAAGCTCAAAGAATAACAATTACGATGACATCATTGTGAACAGACCCCACGAAGAGATCAAACCCCCCCAAAAAATACAACAATTCTTTTATTTTTAAATGCAAGTTGCATGTCTTTGCTATATAATAAAAGAGCTTAAAATTCAAAGGGACCTGCTGTGAAGAATGCGACAATGACAAGATGTGTTAAGTAAATATTATATGTAGATTTAACCACAGAAAACAATGTCTGTAATGATAATAAGATTCTTGTGAACCTTTGCTACAAATACAAACACATTTTCTTTAAAGCTACAAATGCTGCAATGTTTTAAATTGATGCTCCTTTGTTTTTCAAAGACAGTATGTTAACATAATTTAACAAATACTACAGTAGTTAGCATACACATCAATGTCCTTAAGGTCATGTGCTTTACGCTTTTCATTTATATTGACACAAAAAATTGATGTCATATACTGATTAAAAATGTTGCGGTGCGTTTTAATTGCTTTTATTTTGGCGTTGCATCGACCAGCATCACCTGAACGAGTTGCTGACCAGGAAGTGGCTGACGGGCTCGCATGCCGTGGACACCATCTGTGTGACAGTGGAGGACTACTTCAATGACTTCAACAAAATCAAGAAACCCTTCAATCAGGTGGGAGAGGAGCTCATTAAAGGCTGTTTCCAAAAGTTCCCAAGGAGTTCCCATGACACGTTTGTGTCATCCGTTGACCTTTGACCCCTCCCTCGCCGGGTGCTGTGTGCAGGAGATGACGAGCGAGGCGCTGCGCCGGGTGGTGGTGGAGTACATCAAAGCTGTGATGCAGAAGAGAGTCACCTTTAAGAACGCCGATGAGAGGAGGGAGGGAGCTGAACGCATGATCAAAGAGGCCGATCAGTTCAAGTTCCTCTTCAGGAAACTGGCTGCGGTGAGTTCACGTCTTTATAGGATTCATTCTCAACTGTAACATCGCTTTCAGGTAAAGTGTCACAGACTGTGTCTGGAGGGGTCTCTGATTTAATACTTCCATGAAATGAAATAAAACAACAGATACTCCACTGAAGTGTACTTAAAATTTGAGTGTGTGTTTTAAAGCCCTTTTTAATGCAGAGTGACCAAATTGTAAGGCTTTAAAAGTAACTGCACTCTTGGTAACTGAATGTTTTGGAGCAAGAAGTGTGAGAGTTGAGAGCCTTTCAGACTGATGGGGAGTTTTACTGTATGTCAATATGAGACTCAGCTCCAGGTCTAGAAGGATTTCCAGGACGGAGCTGAACATGGTTCCTCGTCAACGATCAAGAGACGACCGAGCTGCCGTTCAGAAAAACATCTGAAGTAACCTCGTAGAGTTGTTGAACAAAGTAGTCCAGATAAAAATCAACGCGTATCTAAATGAGAGAAAACTCTTCTGTTATGGTTTGGTCGTGTGGCTGCACATTGAACTGACCCACTGTTATTTATTGATGACTGGTCAGAAGCAGCAGGATGGGTGTATACAGAATATGAGCTTGTGTGTGCTCACATTCAGCCAAATGCATCCAAACACACTGATCCCTGAAAACCTTGAATGTTGAAGTTAATCAAAAGTAATCTTAGTTCCAGTCTGTGTGCAGCTCCACATCCATGACTCATGTTTGAAGTGTTCATGAACTCTTCATTTAATAGATATGGAACATATCAGTAAACAGAGCAGCATCAGAGCTTTGACAGCTTATCAATAATTAATAGCACAACTCACTGATCATACTGGCTGCTTTGCTGTGACACAGAATTGAATTATCCATTTTCAAAATCACAGCAAATTTTCCCTTTTTCTATGAAACATAATGTATTTGTGTGAGGACCTGATGTCTGAGTGGTTAACATGCAGACTACATGGGTGCAGTTTCCCTGAGCAGCGACTCACAGGCTCAAGGCCACAGATGGTGTTTGATTTTCACTGCAAATGTTCAAACGTTGTCGAAAAAGACATTTAAGACCTCACTGAATAAAACATTTATTTCCGTTTGGCACCAAATACATGTGTTTTCAAATTGTGAAGTCTTTCCCAGACGAGTTGGAGCGGCTCTGTTTCCTACACAGTTCTTTTTATGTTGTCATAAATCAACTCAAATTAAAGGTGGAACTTGTCCTTTAATGTTGTGTTCATAATTGTTTTTACATTTCATGTGCTGAATCACAGAGCCTGATGACCACAAGCTGTTGAACCACATAGGGTCTGATCCATAACTAATAATCAACTACTGTGGGGAGTTTAACAAATCTGTCAACCAACAGAAATCAGTCGCGGTCATGAAAGAAACCACGAACTGATGTCGATCATTTATTTTCAGAGCGAAGACACCGACCGGCTCTGCGGCGCCATCACTGCCATCGCTGAAGTGTTCAAGCTGACCGACCCCACACTGCTGTTCCTGGAGGTCACCACGCTGGTGTCCAAGTACCCGGATATCAGGTACACACACACACACACACACACTCTCACACACACACACACTCTCTCTCACACACACATTCTCTCTCACACACACACACTCACACACACACACTCTCACACACACACATTCTCTCTCACACACACACACTCTCACACACACACACTTTCTCTCACACACACACACACACTCTCTCTCACACACACACACACACACTTTCAGCTGGCATCAGATGGAAGACCAGGAAACAAATACAAGTTTCCATAATGTCCTTTGTGGGCATGTTTTCCCCTCAGATTTCTGTTTGCTACTCAAGTCTCTTTTTTACTTCCTGTCGAGATCCAAACTTTTCAGACTTTCTGCCACTTGTTTCAAACCAAATTCTCCAATTACAACTTCTGCAGACCAACAAGGTTTATTTCTCTCAAACTTTGTTCACAAATGTGTTCAAATCTGTGTTAGTGAGCACTTCAACTTTGGATAAACTGCACATTTTAGAGTGGACTTCTATTGTAATCAGCACACCTGTGCAATAATCATACGGTTGAATCCGCATCTTTATGTGTCACATGTCAGGTGGATGGATTATCCTGACAAAGGTGAAGTGTTCATTAACACAGATAAAAAAAACAAATTGTGAACAAAATTTGAGAGGAATAAATAGGAGTTGGTATGAAAATGTGTCTTTCAGCTGCAGCGTGCAGCTCCTCAGACACTCACCTGCTCTGACAGCGGGGAGAATAAACGTTCAAAGCATCGTTGATCTTTATAACAGACGATGCTGACAATCGCTCTTGTGGCAACGAGTCTTTTGCATCTGCGGCTGAAACACAAACAATTAAAAAAACAAATTATGTATGGATAAAATCCTAACAATACCCATCCCTAGAAATAAAGCTTGTGTGTGTGTTGTGTTTGTATTTTTGTTGTGTGGTTTGGTTTGGCTGGTTCCAGGCTCACACTGTGAGGAATGTGCGATCAATGGAAGCAGTCAGCAATCTATAGGACATGTTGACAGGCTGAAGGGCTGCTCTCTGTTGTTTAGTTGAAGTGTAAATAACAACTGCAACATCATCCTGATGCTTTCTCTTTAACTCACTCACACACCTGGAGGATGATCTGTTATCAAGCCTGACACTTACACACCTTTTTACATTTAACATGGGATTGTGGCTGTTTTTTGTTTTTTTAACTAATCCTAGGAAACAATTACTGAGAGCCTCTTTGTGTCGGATTGAAACAGGGATGTTGGACTCCCAGTGGTTCTATCAACAGCCTGGTGCAGACAGCAGTGTTTGCTGTTACTGGGTCTGAAGCCTGACATCAACTTCTGTGACAGCAGCAGAGCCTGCACGGTTGCAGGACCCTTAATTATCACACCGAAGTGGGATGATGCCATAAACTACACCCAGTCTCTGTGCCTGATGAGCTCGTACATCCATGTTGCTCATGTCTTTTGTCCTTCCTGCTCTCCGTAGGGAGGAGCACATCCAGGCGTTGCTGGCGGTGCGTGGCGACGCCAGCAGGGAGATGCGGCAGATGATCATCGGGACTCTGAGCGAGAACAAAGTGTCCTACGGTGGCGTCACACAGCCCATCTTCAAAGACATCCCCGTCCCCACCATCACAATGACCACCATGACGACTATGACCTCCATGGCAACCGCAAAACTGCTCAAATAAAGCCAGTCACCATGACACCATTTCCACCTTCAGAACCTTCAGTCACAGTAGAATAACAAAGCATCTCTTTCCAGATGCTCTGTTTGTTTTTCATTGTTTGATGCAGCCTCTTGTGTTTTCTGTTCCCACCATTTATTTTCAGTTTTTATTGTAATAATGGTCACATGCTTCAACAAAAGAATAAAACTAGAGTTATAAAAATGGACTTCAGTATTGTTACTAATTAGAGTGTGAAGCGTCTCCTCTCCTCCCACTCATCCTTCTTCTGCTTCTCTTCCTGCTGTTACAACACCTCTTCTGTATCCCAGTGTCCTCCCTCTCAGTCTCAGTCTCTCAGTCTCAGTCTCTCTGTCTCTCAGACTCTCAGTCTCTGTCTCTCAGATTCTCTGTCTCTCAGTCTCAGTCTCTCAGATTCTCTGTCTCTCAGTCTCAGTCTCTCAGCCTCTCTGTCTCTCAGTCTCTCAGACTCTCAGTCTCTGTCTCTCAGTCTCAGTCTCTCAGTCTCAGTCTCTCTGTCTCTCAGACTCTCAGTCTCTGTCTCTCAGATTCTCTGTCTCTCAGTCTCAGTCTCTCAGATTCTCTGTCTCTCAGTCTCAGTCTCTCAGCCTCTCTGTCTCTCAGTCTCTCAGACTCTCAGTCTCTGTCTCTCAGTCTCAGTCTCTCAGATTCTCTGTCTCTCAGTCTTACTCTCAGACTCTCAGACTCTCAGTCTCTCAGACTCTCAGACGTTGAGGTGCGTCCCCAGTACGTCCTCCAGGCTGCAGGACTGTCCCACTGTCAGATCATCGTTCCATGAGGGTTCTCTGACATTTGGAGCCCTTCCAGCACCCTTTCTGCAAGTCCGCATGTCTGCAGACTTTGCTGAAGGAAACAACAAACAGTTCATAGCAAAATTGGTGACATATTAAACAAGGTTGTCCCGCCGCCCACAAAATGTAAACAAACCAAACATGGATGTTTTTTTATCTGGAAGTGAAGGAACCTGCTGCTGCTGTGGTTATTTATCACGTTTATCAAGTTATTTGCATTTTAAGTCAACCGTCTGCATTGGATCTGCTCATGTTGATGTCTTTACTGAGTTTTGGTAATTTGTTAAAATGTATAAACATGAAACGCAAACACACACATACAGCTGCTGGAAACATTCCTGAGGTTTCACTCCATATTCACATGATGACATCACAGGTGCTGCAGATTTGTCGGCTGCACATCCGTGATGTGAATCTCCCGTTGCACCACATCCCAAAGCTTCTATTAGATGGAGATGTGGTGACCGTGGAGGCCGTTGGAGTCCAGTGAACTCATCGTCATGTTCCAGAAACCAGTTTGAGATGATTTGATCTTTGTGACGTGGTGCGTTATCCTGCTGGAAGCAGCCATCAGGAGACGGTCCACTGAGGACATAAAGGGACGGACACGGTCAGCAGCAATACTCAGGTAGGCTGTGGTGTTTACATGATGCTCAGCTGGTACGAAGGACTCAAAGTGGGACAAGAAAATATCAAACCACCACCATCACACCACCACCACCACCACCATCACACCACCACACTGAACCACTGATACAAGGCAGGATGGATCCACGCTTTCATGTTGTTGACACCAAACTCTGACAACCGTCTGAATGTGGCAGCAGAAATCCAGACTCATCAGACGGAGACGTTACTCCGATCTTCTCCTGTCCAATGAGCCGGTGTGAATCCAGCCTCAGTTTGCTGTTGTTAGCTGACAGGAGGACCCGGTGGTCTTCTGCTGCTGGAGTCCGTCTGCTTCAAGCTTCCAGGTGTTGTTCAGATCTTCTCGGTTGGAACGAGTTACTGTTTCCTTTCTATCATCTCCAACCAGTCTGACCGTTCTCCTCTGACCTCTGACCTCCGGCATCAACGAGGCATTTATACCCAGAGAACTAAAATAATATAAATAAATGAATTGAACTGCGGCTCACTATTTGTTGGACCGTTCTCTGTAAACCTAGAGATGGTTGTTGGTGAAAATCCCAGTAGATCATCAGTTAGTTAGCTAGTTAGTTAGTTAGTTAGTTACTCAGACCAGCCCGTCTGGCTCCAACAACCTGCCACGTTCAAAGTCCCTGAAATCACATTTCTTCCTCGTTCTGATGCTCCGTTTGATCTTCATCAGCTCGTCTTCACCGTGTCTACATGCCTCAATGCATTGAGCTGCTGCCATGTGATTGGCTGATCAGATATTTGCATTAACGAGCAGTTGAACAGGTGGGAGGCTGTGGTTCAGACAGTAGAGTGGGTTGCACACTAATCAGAAGGTTGGTAGTTCGATCCCCAGCTCCTCCTGTCCACATGCCTAAGTGTCCTTGAGCAAGACACTGAACCCTGAGTTGCTCCTGATGGTGAACCATCGGTGTGTGAATGTTCTCCTGATGGTGTACCATCGGTGTGTGAATGTTCTCCTGATGGCGAACCATCGGTGTATGAATGTTCTCCTGATGGCAGCACCCTGCATGGTGATCTGTGTCATTAGTGTGTGAATGGATGAATGGGAAAACCATGTTAAAGCGCTTTGAGACCGAAAGGTGATAAAACTATACAAGTACCAGGTCCCAGGTCATCTGGTAGCTCATTCCACCAAGTGGAGCCACTTCCTGGGCTGCTTTAAAAGGCATCCCCTCCTTCAAAGATCTGTGCAGCAGCAACATGGCTTGCTCTCTATTCATGTTCAATAGAGTCGATGTAGCATCCCCTGCACCACGGGGGTCTGCCGATCTGCCGTCAGCTGCTGACCGAGGATGTCAGAGGGTGGAGGTCTTTGCTCCTCACAATGCTGATGGTCCATCAAAGATAGAAACCCTGATTGTCACCATTTCTTCCTGCTCAGACCAGGCAAGAGGAGGGGTGCTCACCTGAGGCCTCTCATACATGGCGAGCAGCCATGCCTTATATGGTCAGTCACATGACTTTGTTGATATGGTCTCGAGGACAGGTAGATGCTGTCATATAAAGGAGAAGACCAAGCAGATGCTGTGGAACAATAACTTAACTGCAGCTTTCAAACTGTCATTGTGAAATCTCACCTGTCTGATGTAAATGGAAGTATTGATCTGCTCACCATGAGAAAGAGAGTCAGTCATGATCAGGATCTAACGTGGCTACATGACAATGTGCTGCATACTTCCTCTCACTTCAAACAGGTTAGATGTCACACAGAAGCACAGTTTGAAGGCTGCAGTTAGATTATTGTTCCACAGTCTGTGTCCTCAGATTGAGTCTCAGCACTGTTAGCAAACATTTGATCTGTTTACTGAAGTAAAACACATTTTCCTGTGATTGTCAAGTGTTTTATTAGAGAGAGATTTCTGTTTCAGAGTCTTACTGCAGGATATTTGTAGTGTTTTATTGTGCATTCAGATGTACTACCATAACTAACGAACTACCAAAATGTGGAAATAAGTGTTTTTGAGTTGCTGCATAAATTAGCAACAAAAACACATAAACAGAAAGGTAATTGTTTAGAAAATCATTAATAAAAAGATTTAATCAGCCACACATTGAGCAGATTTGAGTTGATTAGAATAATGTATTTATTTGGGGCCTATTATTGTGTTTTGGGACTTTATGGGGGAAGTTTTCCACAACAACACACAGGAAGGTAAGAACGTACAGAAGTGTCTAAGATGCACTATGTGTTGTCAATCTTCTTAAAATTGTTTTATAAGGCCGATCTGCTTCATCATCGTTGCATAATTATGTTGCCTAATGTCCGTGGAGTCGGATTTGGCCTGCGATTCGTAGGCACACATCCATGATACATTCCTGTCCAGCTTTGAGCCCGACTTGCTCTGAAGTCATTTAACGTGATGACATCACGAGATCAAGGCGGCTGCAGTTTTTTGGATCGAGGTGCCACAGTTGTTCTCCACCGACTGCACGGCCTCAGGGCATGATGGGAAATGCCTGGATCTCACCTGATCTAACAGCTGATTGGTGTAAATGTTGGCTCAACAATATGACATTTTAAAGAAACTTTTTTGTCGAATTGGGAGAGGTTTTGATCGTATTTGTGATTTTTAAAGGTTCATTGTGTTATCAGAATGAATGTTGTTGGTTGTTGTAAGAGGCTGAATACATTCCGATTACAGCTCAATATATTATAGTTCATTCTGATGTATATTTAATTCATTGAAGTATTTAACAACATAAAAACTTCTGGTAAATCGGATGTGGGGATTATAAAAAAAATCCTCTGAATTATAGTAAAAAAAAGTAAAAATAGTGTTTTCTTTTGCTTTTTAGGCTACCATTCATTATGTTTTAAGTTTATTTATATGGTTTGAGTGGAACAGGTCTGCTGTTGATTTACATGAGAATTCAACTGGAGTTTGAACCATAAACAGAGATCACAGATCTCCTGTACATCATTTTATTAGGATCCCATGTCATAATTAAAACAATTGTGGATAGCATACAAACTGATTTCTGGGTCTGAGAACATTTTATTAGTTTGGGATCAGATCTAACAGGCTGTGAGTGTTTCTGTGAATTCGTCCTTCTGAACTTTCCTTCACATCTTTCCTTGACCTCATGACGTCTTAGAAAAGAGGTTAGGAAAGGACATCCAGAGCCTCATAATGAATTTGACTTGTAGCTTATTTATTTTCTGTTCTTTGCCTTTTAATGTATGTTTATTTTTTTGTGTTTTCCTTTTTCTTTCCACAGCCGTTGTATTTGTGAATTTGTACATACATTTTTATTTAAAACAAATAAATAAGACAGGACAATAGACTAAGGATTTGGAACTAATTTCTTTGACTGTCCTCCATCGCGACCCCGGATTCTGTTGCTGTAGCCTCGTGTGTCCGGTAGATGGCGCTGTTAACACCCTCCGAGAAACAAAGAGAAGAAGAAGAAGAAGAAACAGAAGCAGGATGTTGCGTCTAATCTGACAATCTCCAGCCTGCTGAACATGAATCAACCTTTGTAGTTGTTGCAGCAGCCTGAATTAAAGCCTGTGTCTGCTGTCGGCTGCTATCTGCTGAGACCCCGGACAGCTGGACTCGAGTCGGGTAGGACTTCGGTCGTTTCCGCGTTGTGTCGGATGATGTTTACGGCTGAGCTAAGCTAAGCTAACACCAACCAGTTCCGTCACATATATATTGTATAGTTCAGGTAGTAGTAGGGACATATTCTAGTGTTTACTCCACTACACATATATATTATATAGTTCAGGTAGTAGTAGGGACATATTCTAGTGTTTACTCCACTACACATATATATTGTATAGTTCAGGTAGTAGTTGGGACATATTCTAGTGTTTACTCCACTACACATATATATTATATAGTTCAGGTAGTAGTAGGGACATATTCTAGTGTTTACTCCACTACACATATATATTGTATAGTTCAGGTAGTAGTTGGGACATATTCTAGTGTTTACTCCACTACACATATATTGTTCTATAGTTCAGGTAGTAGTTGGGACATATTCTAGTGTTTACTCCACTACACATATATATTGTATAGTTCAGGTAGTAGTTGGGACATATTCTAGTGTTTACTCCACTACACATATATATTGTATAGTTCAGGTAGTAGTTGGGACATATTCTAGTGTTTACTCCACTACACATATATTGTTCTATAGTTCAGGTAGTAGTTGGGACATATTCTAGTGTTTACTCCACTACACATATATTGTTCTATAGTTCAGGTAGTAGTTCAGGTAGTAGTTCAGGGACATATTCTAGTGTTTACTCCACTACACATATATATATTGTTCAGGTAGTAGTTGGGACATATTCTAGTGTTTACTCCACTACACATATATATTGTATAGTTCAGGTAGTAGTTGGGACATATTCTAGTGTTTACTCCACTACACATATATATTGTATATATAGTAGTTGGGACATATTCTAGTGTTTACTCCACTACACATATAGGTATAGTTCAGGTAGTAGTTGGGACATATTCTAGTGTTTACTCCACTACACATATATATTGTATAGTTCAGGTAGTAGTTGGGACATATTCTAGTGTTTACTCCACTACACATATATATTGTATAGTTCAGGTAGTAGTAGGGACATATTCTAGTGTTTACTCCACTACACATATATATTGTATAGTTCAGGTAGTAGTTGGGACATATTCTAGTGTTTACTCCACTACACATATATATTGTATAGTTCAGGTAGTAGTTGGGACATATTCTAGTGTTTACTCCACTACACATATATATTGTATAGTTCAGGTAGTAGTTGGGACATATTCTAGTGTTTACTCCACTACACATATATATTGTATAGTTCAGGTAGTAGTAGGGACATATTCTAGTGTTTACTCCACTACACATATATATTGTATAGTTCAGGTAGTAGTTGGGACATATTCTAGTGTTTTTACACATATATATATAGTTCAGGTAGTAGTTGGGACATATTCTAGTGTTTACTCCACTACACATATATATTCTATAGTTCAGGTAGTAGTTGGGACATATTCTAGTGTTTATATATATTGTTCTATAGTTCAGGTAGTAGTTGGGACATATTCTAGTGTTTACTCCACTACACATATATATTGTATAGTTCAGGTAGTAGTTGGGACATATTCTAGTGTTTACTCCACTACACATATATATTGTATAGTTCAGGTAGTAGTAGGGACATATTCTAGTGTTTACTCCACTACACATATATATTGTATAGTTCAGGTAGTAGTTGGGACATATTCTAGTGTTTACTCCACTACACATATATATTGTATAGTTCAGGTAGTAGTTGGGACATATTCTAGTGTTTACTCCACTACACATATATATTGTATAGTTCAGGTAGTAGTTGGGACATATTCTAGTGTTTACTCCACTACACATATATTGTTCTATAGTTCAGGTAGTAGTAGGGACATATTCTAGTGTTTACTCCACTACACATATATTGTTCTATAGTTCAGGTAGTAGTTGGGACATATTCTAGTGTTTACTCCACTACACATATATATTGTATAGTTCAGGTAGTAGTTGGGACATATTCTAGTGTTTACTCCACTACACATATATATTGTATAGTTCAGGTAGTAGTAGGGACATATTCTAGTGTTTACTCCACTACACATATATATTGTATAGTTCAGGTAGTAGTTGGGACATATTCTAGTGTTTACTCCACTACACATATATATTGTATAGTTCAGGTAGTAGTAGGGACATATTCTAGTGTTTACTACACCACTACACATATATATTGTATAGTTCAGGTAGTAGTTGGGACATATTCTAGTGTTTACTCCACTACACATATATATTGTATAGTTCAGGTAGTAGTGAACAAAGTAACACCATGGGACATATTCTAGTGTTTACTCCACTACACATATATATTGTATAGTTCAGGTAGTACCTGAACAAATAAAAGGAATAGTTGAATCCAGTTGTTTAAAAAATCTGGTTGTGAGTAGATGAGGAGGATTTGAAAAAGACACGAGGACATTGGAAGTGCAGCCATTTGTAACAATCGGTGTCAGTGACCTGATGAAATGTTTATTTTATTAGATGAAGGCATATAAATGCAGCTAAACTAACAGACTTAAGAGGATTTCCAATCTAAACTAATATCCTGTACTAATTTTATATTCACTTATTATCATGTTCACCTTCATTTACTGTGATGCTTTATTCTAGCTGTAGAATTCCTACTTTGACATATCTGTCATGGCAACACGTCATATGGTGTTTTTCACAGTTTTACAAAAAATAACTGTTCAAGTAAACATCAGAAACAGAATCCCAGAGTTATTGGAGTTGATATTTAGATAAATAAGATAAGACTTTATTAATACCACAGTGGGGGAAATGTAGTCATCACAGCAGCATAGAAACGCAGTTTAAAAAAAAAAAAAAGAAAGAAGGTGCACACAATAAGAAAAAAAATAACAAATACATACACAATAAAATAAGATATATAAATAGATTTTTTTTTTTTTTTTTTTTTAAAGTAATACCAATGAATAAATACACACACAGACACAAACTATACACCAAAAATAAATAAATACAGCTTGGGATGAAAAAAGGAAAATGTTGGGTGCTTTGACATACAGTGCAACGGTATTTTAGGCTGGTGTTATTTAAGATGATTTAACAATAAAGAACAGTGACTTCCTGTCAGGGCAGTATAAATATCAATTAAAAAAAGGTATTAATTCACTTTCACTGGGGTTGTTTTAGCTGTTACATCAGGGACACTAACCAGACTGTCATGTGGTGATGTATTCGTACCTCCAGTCAGCAGCTGTCTCTCCTCTTTCAGGTGCATCAAGCTCACTGAAGTGTCTCCATCCAGCCGCTCATCATGGTGGACTACTACCAGGTTTTAGGAGTACAGAGGGAAGCGTCTGCAGAAGACATAAAGAAAGCGTGAGTTGATAAAAATGTTTAAGATGTTCAGGCGTCACCTGCACAGAGATGCCGTCACTTCGTTGTCCTCCGAAGACCTCGGCTGACAGATGTGCAGCTGATAATGACTGCAGGCTGCTCACCTTTCTAAGGAGTAATCAGTCTCAATGACATCAAACTGCTAAAACCTGATTCAGGTGACATTTAAAACATGTTTCTACATCTAGATTTCTTTCTTTTTAAACATCCCTTCTTGGATATTTCTGACTTAGTTTTGAGCCTTCGTAACATTTTCCACTCTAACTGACGTTTACTCTTATTATCATTGAGGAACTCTGAGTCTTCTGAAACAGTTTATACATTTATATAGACATTTTTAAAGATTGTTTCATGATGAAACTCGTTAAAATCAAATTCACTGCAACAGTTTTGATTTTTATTTATAAGAGATGCTTAATTCCCTCTGAGTCACCTACTTCCCTGAGATTTGGCTCTAAGCACCTTGCAAACACCCGCCGAGTCAAAAACCCTGATTACTGTCACAAAAGTTTTGCTTTTGTTTTATCTTCCTGATGTCTAAAATGTGGGAACAAGAGCAAGTAATAGACCGAATGGTTGATGTTTGTGTTGGGACCAGTGGAGCTGTCACTCAGAGACTCTCAGACAGTTACACAGGGTTTCTCCTGTTTGCATCCAACAGTAACACACACCCTCTGCAGGGTTTTATTCATTTAGTTATTCAGATGCAGGTTAAGTCATTTATAAGCATTTGCTCTGAGCTGATGATGAGAGCACAGCGATTGTAACAACAAAGGTGATCACTGAACAGAAAACAGTCCTGTAGCTTCATGTGAGCAACATCACAGCAAACACACTCATTCGATAGAAGAACACCAGGAAACAACTTTTGTAAAGTTATGAGCAGATTGGATTGAATCAGTAACTCATTCAGTAAATGTTGTTGAAAGACAAACGTTTCATCCCGACTGCAGGACGGTAGATAAGGAGGTCAACCTGATGTCTGGTCTTCATGACACAAGGGAGAAATACTACAAACATATGCACATTATGCGCTTTTGCATAATTTTGATGATTTGTAATTGGGAAAAATATTCAATATCGTCCCCTTGGTGTGAGCTAGCCATCACACATGATGTGTTCCAGACCACATCCTTCAATCAGTCGACTAACAAAGTGCTCCTCCGTGTCAGGAGGTCACCGTGCACAGGAGTGTTGTTTCAAAACTAAAAGCTTGTTAGACAAATCACTTTTGCATTTTTGGATTTTACTTGACTGGTTGTTGTCAATACACGTTCAATTAAAGTTGATTATCCAAAAGCGTAGGACACCTTATATGTTAGCTTGACAGACAATCTGCTGCTCAGTACTTCGGTCTCCATTATCCTTCTGGCTATGTTTGAATGCATGACAAGATAATTGGGCTTTAACAACTCCATCTTTGGGGGAAACACTGTGCGTGGTGCACAGTGTTAAAGGAGACACATTTACCTGCATCCTGGCAAAAAAAAAGAAAAGGTATGAAGACAGAAGAGAGAAATAATGTGAGAGGAAGCTAAGGAGAAGCTTTCCGAAGTGTGAGGTGACCCACTTTAACCTGTGAACGCTCCACGTCGTAGACAACAAACACAAAACAAATGTGGAGAAGACAAAACAGTTACTGAGACTTGAGCTGTGATTGTGGAGAAAGTGTGAAGAGGATAAAGGAGCTGAACTGATGGCAGAGTCCTTTTTTTTTATTATAGTTTGTAGGTCAGTGCGTGAATATTTTAGTCTTTTATGTTCTTGTTTTTATTTTGCAATATTATAAATTAAATTAAATATAAATTAAAGTTCCTAAGCGCTATTGTAACGTTTTGAATTGAGTCTCATTAACATGTTGTTGTGTGCAGGTACAAAAAGCTGGCGTTGAGGTGGCACCCCGATAAAAACCCGGAGAACAAGGACGACGCGGAGAAGAAGTTCAAGGAGCTTTCGGAGGCTTACGAAGTCCTGTCAGACGGTTTGTACCACAGCGTCTGTACATCCTGTAAATAAGCAGAACTCGGGGTGTGAAGTTCAGCAGAGGAGTTCAGATGAAACACGGCGTCCTTCTTTCCTCTTCACTGCTCCTCCTGTTTCTGCCTCATTAGTTCTGTCCGTACTGTTGTTGTTCTGCTTTAAAACATTTCTCTCTCCTCCTGCAGCCAACAAGAGGACCATATATGATCGTTACGGCAAAGAGGGGCTGACGGGGAACAATGGAGGAAGAGGTGAGTGCTTCCTTTAAGATGAACTGTCTCACTGCTCCCCGGGCCTGTCAATCAATTCCGGCCCCGAAAAATGGTTCTGATCCAGAAGTGTCTTCAGCTGCAATACCAGCGAGTGCCACTAGAGGTCGGCTCCAAAAAGCCTCCGGCTCCATAGACTCCCATTCAACTTCTCTCATCAAATCCAAAGTGAATCAAATGTGTCCATCAGTTATCTCGGTGTTGTTAGCTAAAGTCACTCCTTCTTCTTAGTTTTCTGGAGGTCCATCTGAAAATAATCCCTCATTCATTAGAAAAGAAGATTCAAACAGCTCCGTTGACAAATGTTAGCGGGTGACGTTACTGTTGGTCGTTGCTTGGTGCTTCCACTTTGGCTTCACCTTTCAGACCCGGAAGCTACGTCCACTTTTATATACAATCTGTGGCTGCATTACACGTTTTATTTGGCCAGAGAGAGTGTTCCCATTTTTTACTAAAAGGGTTTGGTGGACCAGTTTAGCCTGCAGGAGTTTCTGTAACGTGTTGTGCTGCCTCTGAGGAAATTAATTCATGACACTTGAAAACAAGCTCAAAGTGTCTTCACCGTCTTTAGTAACCCTACTGAAGAATCACCAGAGACTTCAAGATGCTTTAGTCACGGCACAATATTATTCAGATTCTGAACATTTTGAGATCCGCTCAGTGTCACGGTAACATATATTGGGATCCATTACCTGACCTTTATGTCCCCAAAGAAAAGTTTTAACTCTGTTCATGTCACTGCAGTCGTGTTTATTACAGCCAGATGGGATTTTGAAGCAACTACAGTGATCAATACTGTCATAAAAACCTGTCACAAAAGTTGCATTAACCTTACAAATGGATTTATGTGTATAATGAATTATTGTTACTTGGTGTTCAACATGCCAAACAACTTATCCTGATACCATGCTGGAATATTTTGGATGTAGAAATGAAGCAGGTTCAACATCCAATAATTACAGATGATGTTCAGATGTGTCTTTGTATTCTTTTGAATTGTAAAGTGGTTTGAAACCATGTCATTTTGCTTTTAAAAAAAAAAATCGATTCATGTACTTTACAGCAGATTAATAATGAGCTCATAAAGAAATGATTTTTAGCTTTAAGAGTCTGAGATGAGTCTTGGAATCAAATGTAGGTTTGACATATTAAATGCACTCACTGCAATGATGAGAACTTCCTTGGGAACAATATTATATCCATAAAACATGACTGTGTCTGTTTCATGTCTCTAGATGTAGTTTTCTAGAAAACAGACGGTATATTATGAACCAAACGTGCACTGCCAGTAAATAATGACACCAAGAGACAACTTCTGTCCTGGGAAAGAATGACCAGACAGTTTACAGGTTTTGTTTATTGTTAACTTCATTTTTATATAACCTGTCTGTGAAGTCGATTTGTTGTGACCAGACAAACACTTCAACTTCAACAGGAACCGAGTGTGATGATGATCAGAACATTTGCTTTGGATTTACAGCGTTAACGTGTGTTTTCATCCTTGTGGTGTTTCAGGGAACCATTTCCACAACGGAGATCATTTCCACGAACCGTTCACATTCCGAAACCCAGAAGATGTTTTTAGGGAATTCTTCGGTGGCAGAGACCCGTTTGCAGATTTTTTCGGTAAGTCGTACTTTCAAAATAAAAGAAGTTAGGATGTCGCTAAAGGAGTTGTATGTTGATGTAATAGTGACCCCTTGTTTTCTGTCCTCTCAGGTCCAGATCCATTCAATGAGGATCCGTTCTTCGGCACCGGCCGGCGGCACCAGAGGCCCACTCGCAGCCGGACAGACGGCTCGTTTTTCGGGGGCTTCGTTGGTTTTCCTCCCTTCGGTGCTGGTTTCACACCTTTTGACACGGGTAAGAAATGCATTATGAATGAATGATAAAAACATGCTCTGCTACCGGACCATATAACCTCCAGAATATTTCACGTTACAAACCAGCGTCGTCTATTTACGTGAGATTCTGTGCCCGGTTCATCTCAGGCTTCGGGTCTTTCGGCCCCATCAGCACCATGGGTCATATGGGTCACATGGGTCACATGGGTCACATGACAACCATGGGCGGTTTGGGAGGCGGAGGCTTCACCTCCTTCTCTTCAACCTCCTTCGGAGGCGGAGGCGGAGGCGGCATGGGCAACTTCCGCTCTGTGTCAACCTCCACCAAGATCATCAACGGGAGGAAGATCACCACTAAAAGGTAAAACATCAGACTGGACATCAGACTGAACATCAGACTGGACATGAGACTGGACATCAGACTGGACATCAGACTGGACATCAGACTGGACATGAGACTGGACATGAGACTGGACATCAGACTGGACATCAGACTGGACATGAGACTGGACATGAGACTGGACATCAGACTGGACATCAGACTGGACATGAGACTGGACATGAGACTGGACATCAGACTGGACATCAGACTGGACATCAGACTGGACATGAGACTGGACATCAGACTGGACATCAGACTGAACATCAGACTGGACATCAGACTGGACATCAGACTGGACATCAGACTGGACATCAGACTGGACATCAGACTGGACATGAGACTGGACATCAGACTAGACATCAGACTGAACATCAGACTGGACATCAGACTGGACATGAGACTGGACATCAGACTGGACATCAGACTGAACATCAGACTGGACATCAGACTGGACATCAGACTGGACATCAGCCTGGACATCAGACTGAACATCAGACGACATCAGACTGGACATCAGACTGGACATCAGACAACATCAGACTGGACATCAGCCTGGACATCAGCCTGGACATCAGACTGAACATCAGACTGGACATCAGACTGGACATCAGACAACATCAGACTGGACATCAGACTGGACATCAGCCTGGACATCAGACTGGACATCAGACTGGACATCAGCCTGGACATCAGACTGAACATCAGAGCTTGCGGGTTTTACACTTTTTCATTTTCTTTGCACATTCAATTTGGGTTTTTTTTTCCAACAATTCTACATTTTGGAGGTATGTATTGTATAATATATGTATTCTTTATGATCATACACTTAAGGCCAGACAATGAAAGTCAAGGGGACACTACCTGCTGTAAGTGACTGACAACCTCCACTCCACTGAGTAATCCTCAATTACAAACCAAACTGGAAATTGTCTTGTTGATAAAAAAATAAATCCATAGAAAGCAGCCTGTCCCAGTGTAGACGCTGACAGTTTCCTCAACACTACAGGAAGTAGTTACATCCTCTGTTCCACCATTTAACTAAAATATTTTAATGTTACTATTTTAGCAGCATTGTGTGTTGCAACTATCAAATCCCATATTTCTACGTTCTTAAGGCCATTTATGGTCGTGACCATATTTGGGCAAGCGGCGGATCTGATTGGAAACCTGACGATACTACGTCCCGCCCACCGATAGCTGTAACCTGACTGCACCACAGGCCTGTCAATCAAACAGACACGCCCCCAAAAACAGGTCTTCTTGAATCTTCTTTTCTAATGAATGAGGGATTATTTTCAGATGGACCTCCAGAAAACTAATAAGAAGGAGTGACTTTAGCTAACAACACCGAGATAACTGATGGACACATTTTATTCACTTTGGATTTGATGAGAGAAGTTGAATGGGAGTCTATGGAGCCGGAGGCTTTTTGGAGCCGACCTCTAGTGGCACTCGCTGGTATTGCAGCTGAAGACACTTCTGGATCGGAACCATTTTACAGACCTGAAGCTACGAACTCTTTTATATCCAGTCTGTGGTCTGAACAGAGCAGATCGGCCAGGCAGGAAGTCAGTTGAGAAAATAGATCTCCCACTATACTTGTTCAATGTGATGTTCAATCAGTGATATATTTCTAGACAAAATCGTGGAGATTTAAATTTTTGTCAAACAGGTGATATTTTATTGTTGAATCTATGTAACCTGGGAGGTGTGTAATGTGTCCTGTGTAATGTGCTGAGTAGATCAGAAGCAGTGTACAAGCTCCCATTTACATTTATAAATGTTTTTTTTGTTTTTTGTTTTCAAAATGAAGGTAGTTATTTGTGGGATGTAATATTAGGTTTAAATCCATCTCCTCTTCCTCACCCTGTCGTCCCTGCAGAATCGTGGAGAACGGTCAGGAGCGGGTGGAGGTGGAGGAGGACGGCCAGCTGCAGTCGATAACCGTTAACGGTAAGGAGCAGCTGCTGCGACTGGAACACAAGTGAAGACGTGGACGTCCTCCGCTGGAGACGTGTTACCTCAGCACAAACATCCCAACAAACTTGAGCTCGAAACGGAAGGAAGAAGAAAAAAAAACCGAACAAAACCATGTAATAATAGTGCTCGACTATTAGTTGGATGTGTACATACTTAGGTTGTGTTTATTTCCCATCATGTCCTCTCCCTGCTGACTCTCATTTGTTAACCAGTGATTCAGATCGGAGCGTTTGGACGCAGGCTTTTCTATGCATTTGTTCATGTGTTGGGTTAGTTGGAGCAGTCCTTTTAATTTGGCTCAGGGTGGTGTTTTCTTTGTGTTTGGGACCACAGTATTGTTTTGATGTTCTGATATGACCAGACCCCTCGACTTCTAGTACTTTCTGTATGCACTCAGCTGTGTCGGTCTGTGTGCGGACCGCGCACGCTGTTTTCAGAAAACAAAGCATGACTTTGCTTTTTCATCTGAATGGAAAAAAATAAAGTTTACTTTGATTTTAAAAAGTGGGTACGAATAAATAAAGCGTCTGCCCCTGCTTGTCTAATCTTTTTTTAGTTGTTTTTTTTTCTATTAAAAAAATGCAAAGCTGATAGAGTGAGTTATGCAATTTTATATGTTCTAATACATTGTGTTTTTTGTTTATTTAATGATGCATGTACACCTGTTGATGTTGAGTCTTAATGTTAAAGCTGCATTATGATGCACAAATGATGGAAGGAACTCTATAAATGATATATGAATATAGAAGGACTTTTGTGTAGTTTGTAAACCAATAAATCTTGAGTTATATCCTTTTTTCAGGATAATGAAATCTTGGTCGCTCCTTGTTCTATTAGTCTGTGGTGATTTTGTTAAACAGCTTTTTGTCCAACCCTCCAGAGTTGTAAACTTTATCACGGGTAGTAACCAAAGTGCCACTTCTACCTTGTCAGATTTCTTCTAAATAAAACATGAACAGTGTTTCACGGGCGTATCATAACAATATTACAAGAAAACAATTGTATTAGAGTAAAATATTTAAAAGTAGCGGCAGTGAGTCTGTTTCATCACTTACTTGCATATATAGTGCTTCACCCACACAGGTGCACAGGCCTTCACTACATAACTACATGACTACATCACCACATGACTACATCACCACATCACTACATGACTACATGACTACATCACCACATGACTACATCACCACATCACTACATGACTACATCACCACATCACCACATGACTACATCACCACATCACTACATGACTACATCACCACATCACTACATGACTACATCACCACATGACTACATCACTACATGACTACATCACCACATCACTACATGACTACATCACCACATGACTACATCACTACATGACTACATCACTGCATGACTACATCACTACATCACTGCATGACTACATCACTACATCACCACATGACTACATCACCACATGACTACATCACCACATGACTACATCACTACATGACTACATCACCACATCACTACATGACTGCATGACTACATAACTACATCACAACATGACTACATCACCACATCACTTCATGACTACATCACCACATGACTACATGACTACATCGCCACATGACTACATCACATCACTACATGACTACATCACCACATCACTACATGACTGTATGACTACATCACTACATGACTGCATGATTACATCACTACATGACTACATCACCACATCACTTCATGACTACATCACCACATGACTACATCACCACATGACTACATCACCACATGACTACATCACTACATGACTACATCACCACATGACTACATCACCACATGACTACATCACTATATGACTACATCACCACATGACTACATCACCACATGACTACATCACAACATCTTGCCTACTGAGTTGGACAAAAATGAAAAACACAACATCATTGTTTGCCCTTTAAAACGTTGTGTTTATACGCTGAGCACAGAAGACCTTGGGGCCCGGCAGTGATGCTGTGTTGCACCTCTGTCTTTGATAGGAAGCATGATGACAAACTTATGTGTTTCCTCCAAATGATGCCAGTCTCCTAAGAAAATACATATGCTCTGATGCTGATGTAATATGTGCTTATTCCAAGATAAATCACCACCAACACAGATTTTCTAAATATTTGCAGGAGAAAAATGGTTCAGTTTCTGTACTCTGAATATAAATGATGGAGTACAAAATGCTGTGAGTATTTTCTCAAATGTGTTTGAAATATGAGTTTTCCATTGGTTAGCGCAGACGTCCCTCTCCACAGCGACATGTTCCAGCTCGTCCTGGTGGAGCCGAGGCATTCCTGGCCCAGATGAGATATTTAATCCCTCCAGTATGTTCTGGAACCACCCGGGGGTCTCCTACGAGATGGAGACATCCCAATCAGATGCCAAAACCTCCTCAACAAGCTCCTTTGGACGTGAAGAACCAGGACCTCTTCTCTAAACTCTCCCAGGACGATGGAGCTCCTTACCTCAGCTCTAAGGCTGAGCCGGCCACCCAGCAGAGGAAACCCACTTCACACATTTCTAGTAAAAATTTAATTCGTTCAGTCTCCAGCTGAGACGTAGATGAACATAGATTGACTGGTACATCGAAAGCTTCGCCTTCCAGCTCTACTCCCTTTTCCCATAATTGGTCCAGTACAAAGCCTTTTCCTGCTGACGCCTGTCAATCTGCTCAATCCTCCCCTCACTCGTAAACAAGACCCCAACATACCTGACTTGGGGTAGGTTCTCCATCTTCATGTGACGGGATCAGTCCACCGTTTTCAAGCTGACAACCATCGCCTCAGACTTGGAGACTCTTCACACTTTGTTTCAAACCGCCCCGTCTCATGCAGAAGGTCAGCGTCTGATGAAGCCAACAGAACCACATCATCTGCAGATAGCCAAAATAACAGGTGTGGGTGTGTGTGTGTGTGTGTGTGGGTGTATGTGGGTGTGTGTAGGTGTCTATGTGGGTGTGTGGGTGTGGGTGTGGGCGTAGGTGTGTATGTGGGTGTAGGTGTAGGTGTGGGTGTAGGTGTGTATGTGTGTGTGTGGGTGGGTGTAGGTGTGTATGTGGGTGTGTGTAGGTGTGTGTAGGTGTGGGTGTGGGTGTAGGTGTCTATGTGGGTGTGTGTGGGTGTAGGTGTGTATGTGGGTGTGTGTAGGTGTGTATGTGTGTGTGTGTGTGTGTGTGTGTGTGTGTGTGTGTGTGTGTGTGTGTGTGTGTGTGTGTGTGTGTGTGTGTGTGTGTGTGTGTGTGTGTGTGTGTGTGTGTGTGTGTGTGTGTGTGTGAAGGTATGTCTATGGAGCCAGAGGCTTTTTGGAGCCAACCTCTGGTGGCACTCGATGGTATTGCATCTTAAGACACTTTCACATTGGTTACATTTTTCAGAACCAGAAGCTCCAAACACTTTTCTATCCCGTCTGTGAACACTCGTAGGATGTTTCTGATCAGGTCTGTGGAGCATCCTGTTAACAAACAGATCCTGGTTTCTGAACATTAAGTGTTGGTGGCTGAGATTTGCTTTTCAATAGCCAGAATATATCTGTAATTTAGAAAGAATGCTGATCTCCTCCTGCTTTTCCACATACAAGAAAAAAAATGCTACACTTTACATGTTTTATGGTTTATTTTTTGGTTTGTCACAGTTCATCCTTCTTGTTTAGTTTTGTCTTATTAAGACAGATTTCTTTCTGTCCATTTTAGTCTGTTCTCATTGTTTAGTTTTGTCAACCTGTCTTTTCCTCATCCTCTGTCTCTCCGTCTCTCTGTCCTTTGAGTCTTTCATGTTCAAGTTCCTGTTTTATTTTGACAACTCACCTTCTCGTCTCACTTCTGTTGTCTTCACTTCCTGTCCTCTCTGTATCTGATTGTCTTCCCGCCCTGATAGTTTCCGTCTGTGTTCAATTATCTCCTGACCTTCTGTGTATAAAGTCTGCGTGCTCACGACCTTCTTTGTCAGATTGTCGTCATGGTTAACTTAAAGCTGGTTGATCCTGCGCTCCTTCCTGGGTTGAGGAAGATATTGTGTTTGCCCGGTGTTTTTCCGTTTTAGAGCTTCTGGACATTCTTTGTACCAACTTCTGTCTGTTGAATTGTGGGATCTTTTGTTACATCACAGATTGTAAGTCTTTAAAATGTTGTAAACACTTTAGGAGCTCAGTTACATTATTTGCTACAGAAGCTTAGACTTGGTTAGTGATTGTTTGGCACTGTGTGAATTTAACCACTTTGATAAAGTGAGTCATCACAATGAATCAGAAAAAACTCCGCCTCAGCTCAAATACGTTTTATATCAAATTACACCAACATGAACTCCCGGTCCGTTCCGACAGCTGATGAACGGCCTGCTGACTTCAGACTGAAGGGTTTCTCTAGAGCCACAACAGATTTCAACATCCTGCTCATCCAGATCTGATTCCTCTCAGACTTTAACAAGTGGAAGTCTGAGCTGAGTTTGTTGGTAAAAGTAAAAATATGAATTACTTTGCAAGAAAAAACTAAAAACAAAACACAGAGTTGGCCCACACTGCAGACAATAGGAATTCATTTATGTGTGAGGCTCATCAGAGGACATCAATAAGCAAACACAGTAACTTTCAAGGGATCTGTGCATAAACACTTGTCACTCAGAACAAAAAGAAACTTTTATACTTGCAGTAAATTTTATAATCCAAATATTAAAGCAAACCTGGCTGGTCTGTTCTTCTTTATGTTGCAGTTTTAGAGGACCTGCAGCTCCAACCATCCTGGTGTTAAATACCCAAATCTTTACAGACTTATTGGGAGGATGTTCAGCTGGGCTCCAGCTTCCTGAGGAGTGGGGTGGGTGGAGGGGAGGGGAGGGGAGGGTCTCACCTGTAATAAAAGGTGCTGTCACCTTACCTGCTCTCTTCACATACTTTACTGTGGCAGAGCTCCACCACATGTTACTTACTTCTCAGGGAGGGAAGAGGAGCCACCTACTGATGCATCTTGAAACTACATTGTGTCTACATGTACCTACAGGTGAGCACTGGTTCAACACAAGCACCAAAGCACTTTGCTAAATGATTGCTTTTCATTCTTTTTCATATTTTTCGGCAGTAACTAAAGGTTTAATACGATTGACTCATGTTGGTTTCAGTTGCAGAATTAGTTCCTCATTTACAGTAGTTTTCCAGCTCTTTTGGCACCTATTAAGTAATAAAATGTCAAGCCACACATTCTCCACTTCAGTCACCTGAAGGATAAGGGCGGTCGGAGGGGGCGGGGCCTGGGCGGAGCTCTGCTAAATAGCCCACCTGTCACGTCCTGTCTCTGTTATCGATCGGTGTATTACTGTGATGCTCGTTGTTCATCTGCCTTTATGTGTGGTTCAGCCTCCAATAAAAGTTAAAATTAATCACAAATATAACAGGATGTGTATGGAGGGATAAACTATCTGGAGGAACCCCCCCCCCCCCCTCCCGAGGCGAGTAGTTCTGTAGGAAACAAGCTGTTGATCTGGAGCTGTCCTTGGTGCTGAACGCTTCAATCCAATTACAGCACCCCTCCCCCCCCCCCCCCTCTCTCCCTCTCCCTCTCCCCCCTCCCTCCCTCTTCCTGTCTCGAACCGGCATCTATCCGGCACCGCCGGTATACTCCTCGTCTTCCCTGCACGCTGTGTGTGTGTGTGTGTGTGTGTGTGTGTTCCCTCGTGCAGAAAGCCTCCCTGAAGATTTCCTTTTCCTGCTCTGAAGGGTTTATTTCGACCAAAATGTTGCCGTCCGGCGGTGTGAGTGTTCTCGGCGGGCTTCGCGAGGCGGCGGCCGGGGGGCACGCGGAGCAGCGGGGATAACCAAGACGGTGCTATGGTGGGACCTCCTGGAAGACAAAAAGTTGGGCTTTGCCGACATTCAGTAGTTTCCACAGAGGTAGGATTCCTCCACTGATTCTCATCACTCAACACACCTCTTCATGTATTTATAATGTGCATCTGAAATGACTGAGAGCTTTACTTAATTCTGGGATGTTCAATAGAGGAGACTGCAGCGGAATTTTGTTCGTGCAGACTTCCTCCTGTCCACATTTTATCTCCCATTTTAAGCCTGGTTTGTTCTCAGGTGCATAATCACGAGTTAAGCCGGAGTCTCCTTAGTCTATTTTCGGAAATGCCCGCTCTCACTCTGGACTTTAACTTCTTTATCCAGGTCCAACCTGTCCTGCTGTGATTTATATTCCTCTGATAAAGACAAAAAAAAAAAATCATAATAAATGACTTAAGTATTCATGACAGTTCAGTGAATAGTGGTTTGATAAATGCAACATGTATTTTGTAAAGTGAGTTAGTTCATGCAAATGTGTGTTTCCAGAAATTCATTTGAATTCAGACTACTTTTTTGGG
Source organism: Brachyistius frenatus (assembly GCF_029030835.1). Lineage (NCBI taxonomy): Eukaryota > Metazoa > Chordata > Actinopteri > Embiotocidae > Brachyistius > Brachyistius frenatus. Next base: position 275,059 of record NW_027210913.1, read on the forward strand.
GGGAGGAAGGGTTGGATAAGACCATTTCTCAGTGACGTAGCAGCTTGGTTCCTGACGTAGCCGTGTGTCCTATGAGTGTCCCAGGAGAAGATAGACGCTCTATAATTAACTGAGGCAGACTTGAGCCAGGGGAGACCAAGCCGTGGGCCGCTGCTGGGATTTGTGGAACTTCATTACACAATCAGATAAAGGTCCCGCAGTCAGAGTGCTTCTAATGGCAACATAAGCCTTTACAGTCCAACAGGAGAGGGGCTCCAAGACCAAATGCACTTCGGACTCCTTTCATTCTCTCAGGGTGGATTCAAATACACCAGAACCTGTGGAATACTTTTATTATCCACTGTTTTAATCAGAGGATTCAAAGTGAGTCTCCAGAGTATAAACGGGACCACCACATGTCACAATATATCATCATTAATGTGGCTTCCAATACAAATATTCAGATTTGCCTTTTTGCATTGTTTAAAAGCTGTGAATTTACTCATCAAACCAAAATAATTTACTGGCAGTTTGTGAGCTGCAGTGAATTCTAACAACAGTCTGTATTAAATATGGAAATCAAGAGAAACAGCTTCATCTAAGAAAGCTTGCAGAGTTGATGTGTTAAACTTTATTCTATGTACCAGCCAACATTTAGATGAAAACAACTCTGTGATACAAATGCTGGCACATTTGTTAATAATAAAAATACAAACACAAATACAAATAATAATAACAATAATAATAACTAATAATTATAATAAACTTTATTTGTAAAGAACTTTTCATACAAGAAATAAAAGCTCAGTGATTTACAGCAAGAAAATGACAAAAACAGATATAAAGGAACATGTGAAAATATTTGCTGCAAACAAACACATGACTGATAGATTAGTGAGATTCGACATGTCCACTGTCCTCCAACCCTTTAATCAGTCGTTGGGCATCGCCTGATACACCTGCAAAGGAAACATAAGGCAAAATAAGAAGCAATATGAGGAGAGAGGAAGGAACAATAGATCATGAATCCCTTTGTTCCTCCTCCAACCACTTTATCTGTTGCTGTTTAGTCAACTTTTGTAAGACATGAGTAGCATGAACCCAGAACTCTCCATGTTCCTAAAGGCTCCAGGATGAATGTGGATTGTGCTAATCTGACGAAGAAATTTGTTTAAGAATATTCTGCATTAAAATTCAGTATGAGATCTTTACGGTGGGCCCTGCTTTATTTTCTGATCCGGAGGTCCATGTGGCCGAGGGGCCAATGAGTCCAAATCAAATTCAAGATCATAAGCCTGAATGTACACCAGCATGAAAAGCAGTCCACATTGCACGCTGCATAAAAGACAACCTGGCTTCATGAGGATGTCTCTATTATCTGTTTTTGAAATGATGTGTGAATGCAGGTCACCGAGGAGCTCCAGATGGCAGTTAGGACAATTAGATTGAGATCAAATAATTGACTCTGATCGGACTTGTATAATGTTTGATGTCTTGTTTTCCAGCCATGGATCCAACCAGGAGTTTAGTGATCTGAACACAGGTGAGCCAGGTGAGCTTGGTGGGTCTGGGCGAGCTTCCCCGACGGACCACCTGACCCGGTCCAGACTCTCACACACACCACTAGAACCTCTTTAGAGGAGATCCACCCGGCAGTCAGACAGCAGCACAGACAGAGCAGACATGACGGACAGAGCGTTCAGCGCATCCAAAGTCACCCCCCGGGCCCCGGCGACCCCCCTGCTCCCCCCCGAGCCCATCGACATCATCCGCGTCAAAGCCCGGTCCCGGCGGGTCCAGCTCAACGTCGGAGGTCTCACACATGAGGTTCTGTGGAGAACTCTGGACCGACTGCCCCGAACCCGTCTGGGCCGGCTAAGAGACTGCAACACCCACGAGTCCCTGCTGGAGCTCTGCGACGACTACAACCTCACCGAGAACGAGTACTTCTTCGACCGGCACCCGGTGGCCTTCTCCTCCATCCTCAACTTCTACCGGACGGGGAAGCTGCACATGATGGAGGAGATGTGCGCGCTGTCCTTCGGGCAGGAGCTGGACTACTGGGGCATCGACGAGATCTACCTGGAGTCCTGCTGCCAGGCGCGGTACCACCAAAAGAAGGAGCAGATGAACGAGGAGCTGAGGAGGGAGGCGGAGACGCTGAGGGACAAGGAGGGTGAGGTGGAGGAGCACGGCTGCTGTCCCGACAAGAGGCAGAAACTGTATGACCTGCTGGAGAAACCCAGCTCCTCTGTGGCTGCAAAGGTAACAACGGCTGCACACACACACACACACACACACACACACACCCTGCACACACACACACACACACACACACACACACACACACACACACACACACACACACACACACACACACACACACACACACACACACACACACACACACACACCCTGCACACACAGCCTACACACACACACACACACACACACACACACACACACACACACACACACACACACACACACACACACACACACACACACACACACACACACACACACACACACACACACACACACACACACACATGCTGGTGAAGGAAACGTCCACTCAATAATAAAATTAAATCCCTCTGATTGGTTGTTATTGGAATTTAAATTCATGAAACCGGTAAAGAATCGCAGGTCGTTAGTTTTGAAACTAAAGGAGAAGAAGAAATACTCACCGAACATTTCTTCTAGCTCAGATAACTCAGTGTTCACTCAAATGAGCTGGTCCACTTGTGAAAATCTCTCTGAGCGAGCGAGGGAGCAAGTGAGGGAGCGAGGGAGTGAGCGAGTGAGGGAGTGAGGGAGTGAGTGAGCGAGTGAACATAGGACACTGGTTGGCTGAATGCAGCCACATCTTGTTTCAGTTTCAAATTAAAAGCCCTTGTTTCAAATTAAAAGCCCATAAACCAGTTTTTAACCTGGTCTTGTTTTAATCTTTAACTATATTAGACTTATTTACATCCTGACAGAACCGAGGTCATTGGAGCCTCTTGGTTCTGCTCAGTTTTTATGAACATGATTTATGCTCTTCTCTTCTATTTCATACTGCAGATTTTGCTCATAAAACATCTATACTCAGACAGTTATGTCTGACATTCATATAAAAATAAAAACCCACTTCTTCAGAACTATGGAGATCTATCATGAAACATCTCGGCCGTCATAGAGCTGTGGGGACGATCATCTGTCTCCTGTGACGGTCAGAGACACCGAGGAGGACAGGAGGGGACTCCTGCTGTTCTGTTGGACTCTTGTTTTTTAGGGATAAATTCACCCAAATTTCAAAACAAATACACAAAAAACAAAGCAGCAAACATACTTTCTCTCACTTGTACTCAACCAACAGGTTTTACTACTGTTTTGGGATTTTAGATCAAATTGTCTTTTTGGCTTTTAACCCTAAAAATGGATCAACATCTTGTACTTTAACAGTACAACATCAGATATGTTGACCTTGTATGTCCTTGATGTGACCATAAGCAGCTCTGGTAAAGAACAATGTGGTTCTCTTATTCATCTGTCTTTAGGTCCACTGAGTTAGTAGACACAGACAACTGTCACAACATTTAAACATTTATGAAAACATTTTGAAAACTTCCAAAGTTTCATGTTGTATCTTTAAAAAAAAGGAAGACTCAATGTTTTCTGTTGCAGTTTTATTAGTTTCCATTATTTTGGGGATCGATGACAGTATGTTGCTGAGGGTAGAAACAGGTGATTTAGGAGGTTTCCATCTGATGAAACGATGACATCATCGGTTTTCTGTTAGAATAGGTGAGATGAGCTTCATACATGTGTCTGCAGTGTTTACTACACACTGGGTTAGAAAATCTTTGTGTAGGGCACTGCATCATTGGAGTGGACAGACAGACAGACAGACAGACAGACAGACAGACAGACAGACAGACAGACAGACAGACAGACAGACAGACAGGCAGACAGACAGGCAGACAGACAGGCAGGCAGACAGACAGGCAGACAGACAGACAGACAGGCAGACAGACAGACAGACAGACAGACAGACAGACAGACAGACAGACAGACAGACAGACAGGCAGACAGGCAGACAGACAGGCAGGCAGGCAGACAGGTGAGGAGAAAAAGGAAACATGCTGATATTGTTAATCAATTCCTTGACAGGTGAGGAGAAAAAGGAAACATGCTGATATTGTTAATCAATTCCTTGTTTCCAGCCATCAGGAAAACTGCACTGTCAGCAGCATGAAGAGGGTTCAGAACGGTTTAATCAGCAGAATTCATACAGGACCGGATTCTGTTTAAATCTGGTCTGTGGTCTGTATCTGACCGGTTCTGTTTCGATCTGGTCTGTATCAGACCGGTTCTGTTAATATCTGGACTGTACTGGACCGAATTCTGTTTAGATCTGGACTGTGGTCTGTATCGGACCTGTTCTGTTTCAATCTGGTCTGTGGTCTGTATCGGACCGGGTTCTGTTTAGGTAGGTAGGTAGGTAGGTAGGTATATACTTTATTTTCGCCACAACAGATACATATAGGACTGTCAGATGGAATAATATAATAGAAAAGCAATAAAATAAAAAATATAAATATAAAATATAAAATGCACAGTACATACAGTATATATACAGTACATTAAATATCTATATATATATATAGATCTGGACTGTCAGTGAGATCACCTCCCAGAGATCTGAGCAGCACCAAGAACTCTGCTGGAGAACCGACCCACAGAACAAAGTTCTGCAGCTGGGAGGAGGTCGGGGTGGAGGAGGAAGCTGCAGCAGTAAAGGAATAACTTGATCTGATGATGTGGTTCTCCCCTCTGATTGGCTGCCACCTCGGAGCTGTTCTTGAACCCTCATTGTGACGCATTGATTCCACCATCACAGATATTCTGTTTCACATGCTTATCTGAACAAGGAGCTGATTTTATTTTATTTTGTCACTCCAGCCAGTGTTTACAGTTCATTTCAGTTCATTATGTCATCATGTAAAGTCATTTATTCATAAATGTGTGAGGTAACCTTCACCAGACCAGTGTTTATCAGTGTTGCCTAAAGGAGCCGCATGAATGCACTGCGTTGTCAGGAAGTTGGTTTGAGACCAACAACAAACACATGCAGTTGTTTCTGGCTTTGAATAGGAGCTCTAATCTATACATTATTTACCATGTGACCATGTGACCAATATTATTGTATGATTATCTCTCAATGATGCTGCACAGGTCGTCCCTGTGTCTGTGTATCTGTGTGTATCTGTGTGTATTTGTGTGTCAGTGTATTTGTGTATCTGTGTGTATTTGTGTGTCTGTGTATTTGTGTGTCCGTGTATCTGTGTTTCCATGTATCTGTGTGTATTTGTGTGTCCGTGTATCTGTGTGTATTTGTGTATCTGTGTGTGTTTGTGTATCTTTACATTACATTTAATTTAACTGACACTTTTATCCAAAGCGACTTACAATAAGTGCTATCTGTGTGTCCATGTATGTGTGTGTCTGTGCATGTGTGTATCTGTGTGTATGTGTGTGTCTGTGTATGTGTGTATCTCTGTGTATGTGTGTGCCCGTGTATGTGTGCATGTGTGTGTCTGTGTATGTTACCCACTTTGTTTAAGAAGCAGCTGTCGGGTGTTCAGGTTGTTCAGGGTGTTCAGGGTGTTCAGGATGTTCAGGGTGTTCAGGGTGTTCAGGTTGTTCAGGGTGTTCAGGGTGTTCAGGTTGTTCAGGGTGTTCAGGGTGTTCAGGTTGTTCAGGTTGTTCAGGGTGTTCAGGATGTTCAGGGTGTTCAGGGTGTTCAGGGTGTTCAAGGTGTTCAGGTTCAGGGTGTTCAGGATGTTCAGGTTGTTCAGGGTGTTCAGGTTGTTCAGGATGTTCAGGTTGTTCAGGGTGTTCAGGGTGTTCAGGTTGTTCAGGGTGTTCAGGGTGTTCAGGTTGTTCAGGTTGTTCAGGGTGTTCAAGGTGTTCAGGATGTTCAGGTTGTTCAGGATGTTCAGGGTGTTCAAGGTGTTCAGGTTCAGGGTGTTCAGGGTGTTCAGGGTGTTCAAGGTGTTCAGGTTCAGGGTGTTCAGGATGTTCAGGTTGTTCAGGTTGTTCAGGGTGTTCAGGTTGTTCAGGGTGTTCAGGATGTTCAGGATGTTCACGGTGTTCAGGTTCAGGGTGTTCAGGATGTTCAGGATGTTCACGGTGTTCAGGTTCAGGGTGTTCAGGGTGTTCAGGGTGTTCAGGGTGTTCAGGTTCAGGGTGTTCAGGGTGTTCAGGTTCAGGGTGTTCAGGGTGTTCAAGGTGTTCAAGGTGTTCAGGTTCAGGGTGTTCAGGGTGTTCAGGGTGTTCAGGTTCAGGGTGTTCAGGGTGTTCAAGGTGTTCAGGGTGTTCAGGTTCAGGGTGTTCAAGGTGTTCAAGGTGTTCAGGGTGTTCAGGGTGTTCAAGGTGTTCAGGTTCAGGGTGTTCAGGATGTTCAGGTTGTTCAGGGTGTTCAGGTTGTTCAGGATGTTCAGGTTGTTCAGGGTGTTCAGGGTGTTCAGGTTGTTCAGGTTGTTCAGGGTGTTCAGGGTGTTCAGGTTGTTCAGGTTGTTCAGGGTGTTCAGGTTGTTCAGGTTGTTCAGGGTGTTCAAGGTGTTCAGGATGTTCAGGTTGTTCAGGATGTTCAGGGTGTTCAAGGTGTTCAGGTTCAGGGTGTTCAGGGTGTTCAGGGTGTTCAGGGTGTTCAAGGTGTTCAGGTTCAGGGTGTTCAGGATGTTCAGGTTGTTCAGGGTGTTCAGGGTGTTCAGGTTGTTCAGGTTGTTCAAGGTGTTCAGGTTCAAGGTGTTCAGGTTGTTCAGGGTGTTCAGGTTGTTCAGGTTGTTCAGGTTGTTCAGGTTGTTCAGGATGTTCAGGGTGTTCAGGGTGTTCAGGGTGTTCAGGGTGTTCAGGGTGTTCAGGTTCAGGGTGTTCAGGGTGTTCAAGGTGTTCAGGGTGTTCAGGTTCAGGGTGTTCAGGGTGTTCAGGGTGTTCAGGGTGTTCAGGTTCAGGGTGTTCAGGGTGTTCAAGGTGTTCAGGGTGTGCGTGGGCAGATCTGTGCCATATGTTTACATCCTCGGCCTCTTGTTGAGGCTTTGTGCCTCCAGCTGGGAGTCAAACACCTCACAGCACTGACGTCTATCCTCTGGAACAAATATAAGGATTACATGTTGTCGGGCTGAGAGCTGCAGGAAGACTTTGAGGTTAAAGAAGGAAGCTGTGCAAACTTCTAACTAATTACTAACTTCTGTTCTTTATCTATAGAATACAGGAAAGTCAGTTTCAGGATTTTATAGGACTCTTCTGTGCTTTAACATTGAATTAATTTAAATTAAATTAGTTTTATTATTAATACACATTCAGTCCATTTGTCACTTTCAGAATTTGCAGTTATGAACCAACAAAAGCGTTTGATCAGATGAACTCATAAGGGATCAGATTTAAGTTTTAAATATGATTAGTTATTAGACTAATCTATGAACTGAACAGTCCTAATTAATATAACGAGGTAATGAGGTGGCAGAAATATAAACCAGTTTGACAGATTCAAAAGTTACATTTCGTGTATTTCCTTTGCTGCCTTGAAATTCCAAAGTTCTGATGAAAACAGGGTCAAAGCAACAGAAATGACAGAATAAAAAAAGACTGTAAAAATGTGCAGTACAGACATATAAAATAGAATCAAATGAAACAACGGTCAGCAGTAGTGTTTGTGTTTGTGGTTGTGGTTTCTAAAGACATTTCAGATGTTTTGTTTCTGCCCTGAACTGCTCTGAAGGATGTTAACAATCCCACAGTCTTTGCCCTTTGTATGTATAGATCAGATAAACTGCAGCATCGCTCAATATAGCAAACAATAGCACCACACACAGTGCAATATACATATATACAAGTGACATATAGAGTATATTAGAACATGCTACATGTGTATTTGTATATATTTGTGGTTTTTTTTTTTAAACATGGCAGAAGTGCCGTTGTCAGGTGGTTGTTGGCTCTAAAAATATGACAGTGCTGGCCTTTAAACGGTCCATGTGACCAAGCTGGAACCGTAGTGTCAGCAGGAGAGAAGCTGCTTAGGCCTCTGCACCGACACCAACTGTGTGTCACTGTCACTGCAGTGATGCGGCTCACGTCTCAGCCAATCGGAGGGCTTCTTCCTGGTGACACGAACAGCTCAGACCGGCTGCTGATTAGAGAAGAAGTCTTACCTGTTCACCTGGAAAACCTAATGCATCATTTGCTCTGTAAGAACCACACGCTCACAGCAGTCCAGAGTCCAGATGGACAACCATTCATAATACTTCTGAGTTTTATTGGATAATATGAGTATTAAATGTTCTAATAATAGAGATTAATTTCATACACTTTACATAATCTGTGTAATCTTCTTATTTTTGTCTGTGATTGTATTTCCCTTTGCGTCTTTTGTTGTGAGTCAGACACACACACTCACTCAAAATGGACAGGTTGATTTGAGTTTTCTTTTCAAACAGTGTGTCAAACATATTTAGTCCTTCTTTATCAAAGAAATGTTTTAGAGCAGAACAAAGGACAACAAATAATTCTCTTCTCCTGTTTATAGGAAGTTGAGACTGAAGTGAGTTTAGGTCGAACCAACTGAGTTATTACAGCAAGTCACCGCGTATCTACACACACACACACACACACACACACACACACACACACACACACACACACACACACACACACACACACACACACACACACACACACACACACACACACACACACACACACACACACACACACACACACACACACAGAGTATGACTTGGGAGCAAGGCTTAATCTCCTTTGGGGCTTTTACTAGGACTGCTGCTGCTGCAAATAGACTAACTGTTGGCAGGTTGGATAGTCTGTCCTGTCCACGATCTGACCTGCAGGAGGTGAGGGTGGGGTGATGGAGGTGGAGTAGGAGCAGCAGATTGAAAAGACAAAGGAGGTTGTAGACCGAACGCTAACTAGCATGTCAGTCATCTAGGATTGAGAAGAGCAATATAATGAAATGTATAATATCGCTTTTCTGACCGATGCAGAGAAAGTCCCAGTAAAGTGAGAGGCAGGAAACGATCCATCCAGGATGTTACAGTGAAGAAGTCTTTAAAGAGGACATTATTGTGACTAATTTAAAGCTTCATACCCTTTCTTTGTAGCATATATGTATATTTTTTACACATTTAAAATAATATTTATGACGACATGCTGGGTATACGGTATAATATATATTTATTGTTTGGTATGTTATCCATTTGATTATGTAGATTGTTATAAAGGACAATTTTTTTTAAAACATTTTGAGAAATAAGGGTGGATATAATTATGTTTTATAGTCACTTAATACTGTAAGCTGTGATTTGAGGGAACATGTCTGCATGTCTTGAAGCACTTCCATTGACTTCACCCTGCAGGAAGTGCTTGTTCACCCGGTGCTCACACACCACCTGACTGATGAAGACTCCTCTCTCCTTCACCTACAGTCAGAGTTTCCAAAGTGTTGCTTTCCTTTTTCAGCTCATGTGCTGCTCTGAGGTGAAATGATTTCCTGCAGCTCATCAGGGGAAAGCCTGTGACCCCACGTGGTTGTTCAGGAGTAGAAATATGAGGACTCTGTCACAATCAGTGTGCTTGTGAGCAGATCTGTTCATATCATCCAGGTTTTACTGATTCAGTGATGTTTTCTATGGTTAATGAAGGTTTATTCATCACAGCAGCTCATATAAGGTTTAGACTGTCCATTCGATTTTTGGAAACCTACTTCCTGCTTCACCTTTGACGTCGTGCTGATATTTTTGTATTCACCATGGATGATTACAACACATTTCTAGTGTTTTTGCTTACATATCCACATAGGTAGTTTGCACAATATGGTTGAATTATGGGATTAGTGTGTCTGACTTCCCTAAAACTGTGGAAATGTTGCAAAAGAAGAGGTCGTAAATGTGACATCAGATTCAGTTAAAAAGACATTTTAGCTTTTACATGACTTTATGATTTCATGTCTGTGGTTTTGTCCACAGTTTGTTGAAGAAATGTTGGCCTGTGTTTCTGTTGTGAACTTTCTCTGCTGCTACTAAACACAAATAACAGTATTGTATTCGCAAGTGGTTTAAATGGAATCTCTCGTCCTAATGTACTAATTAGTAATCATTTCAACACTTGCATGAGTTTTAAAATTTATTGTGAAACCCTGATTGAAATTCAGATGAACCCAAAAGTGCGCCGTGAGTGATGGTTGAGTGTGTAAAGTGTCTCGGTGCCGGCAGCGGTACGTCTGAGCCTTCACGGCGGAGCAGCACACTGATGTTTATACGTTGATGTACTGCAGCTGTGCCGGTTTAATCGCTGTCACAGGACAGATCTGCAGTGAAGTTCCTCCTGTCAGCTGTAACTCTGCTGCTGCAGACGTCCTCCTCTCAGTGTGAGTGCAGCACAGATCACGAGCTGCCAGGACGCCTTGTTTGTTTGTTTGTTCACTACTTCACTATTCAAAAGACATCAGTCATATTTCATGCAGCTGATTAATGTTGGCGTGTTTACCGGGTGGCAGTGCAGAAGTGTGACAGTGTGTTGTTGTTTTTTTTATCACAGCAGAGAGCTTTCAAATGTCAGAAATTTGTGATGTCACAAACTCAGGCTCATGTCATGTGGCAAGTCTTATCACGGCCCACCGTCCAACGTCTTACGCAGAAGAAAACAGCAGTCGTTCAGTTGCAGAGCGAGTTACAAAGTTTAAAGAGAAGTAGAGGTTGGGATGATGAAGTGGTATTCAGAAAAGAGAGACAGTCAGAGGAGAGGGTTACTGATATTAATGAAATAATAAAGACACAAACACAAAACTGCCGGAGAAGAAAAACTACATGAAACTGTTTTTTGTTACTTAAAACCATAAAAATATCTTTTAACGGAGGCAGACTACAAAGTAAAAGAACGACCAGAGAAAACTGTCAAATGGTGGACCTTTACATTTTTGTTGTCACCATGTGATTGTGTTTCCATTAGTAACTAGCTCGCAGTTCATAGAGTGATTACCAAAGTCCTTTTCAGTGTGTTGACTCCTTTAATTCATGGCGACGCACCACTGCGTGTCTACTTTCACGTATATTTCTGTTCTTTACCGTTTCTGTTTACACAATCACTATGAGCTTAATATACAAGTGTAAAACATTATTATTTAGCATTAGGAGTTCAAAATAAAGGAATACATTTTTCAGGTGCATGCAACGTTTAAGACATGTTTTTATGTCAGTGTTGGTCTTCCTGTCTGCTTAACAATCACTTTTGCTGCTAAAACAATGATTGAAATGAGATTGTCAAATTGAAAACTTTATTTGATTAGATAAGTTAGGATAGATAAGATTAGATAAGATAATTTGTAGTGGAAAAGTAAGTATATATTACCAAAATATACAGGTATGTCACAATGCTCAGCATATTGCTCAGTTTGCTCGTGGCGTTGATCAAACCCCCGAGAACTCATCTCCGTTGTTATTCCCCGTCTCTCCACGCTGTTCTTTTCTCTCTCTGCTCTCCTCTCACCTCAACTCTTCCTGTGAAAGGGGAGTTTTTCTGTCACTCATGAATTGTTAAATTGTTGGATTCCTCTCTGTAGTGTTGCTCATTTCTGTTGTGAGGACCTGTCATTGTTAAATACCCTCAGATGACTTTAGTTGTAAGTTGATGCAATGTAAATATGAAGTTAAATTGAATATCAGTAGATAAAAATGACATATTTAGACGTTTCTTCAATAAGACAAAGTCCCCCTAATGCCTTAAAGCTTATATGTAAGTCTGAACCTGTAGCTCAATGAGGCAGCTCAATGATATGAAAGGCTCGTCCCTTAAGTTTAATGGGATTGGTCCCATTGTTATGTAACACATACAATCTTGGCTGGCTGCATCTGTGGTTTTAACATTGACGTTGGTATGCTGCAGTTTCAAAGAGGAAATGATCAGCTTGTTTCTTACTTATTTATATGCATGCCTATTTCTCTTCTTTTTTTTTTACCCTTGCGATGGTATTCTGCTTTATTTTGGCTCGTGTGAACTGTGAAACTGGTGTTCTAAAAAAAAAACGTGTAAGCCTCTGAGCATACAATCTTCTAAGTATCTCAGGGTGTTTCCTGCTCTACTTAAGTCTCCCATCTTTCTCTTATACAGATATTTGCATTCATAGAGGCACCTGATATATTGTTGAGAAGACCAACTTCTTGCCTGTCTGCACATTTATCCTACATTTATCCCTTTCAGTTGGAATTTGCATCCAAATCTTTATGTTTGGAAATTTCTCAGCAGTAAAAATCTGAAAAAAATCAGATTTCTGTAATCCACCTTTATATGTGCAAATTATTTTTAAACTGCCTTCACAAAATAGGTTGTGTGAATGGGAAGTCCAAAACCTGAGCAGCTATTCAAACCCAGCACCTCAGAGGTTGGAGGTCAAACTCCTAACCCACCCTTTTAATTGGTGGACGTGACACTGACCTGAGAGACTGAAGTAAGGTCGATATCTTACGCCATATACCCGAGGTCATTTTAGTCATTCGCTCTTTTGAACTGATGACACGGCTTCAGACAGCCGGGGTTTATACATCACATACCTAAAGAAACAATCCTGTCGTCTTTGGGCTGCAGCTTTCCATGTCATGGAGCTGCAGGTGAGGGGTGGAGACAGATCAGTGAAGTAAAAGAGTTATCTATAAGACAATTTAAGGCATTAGGGGATTCTTACTTGTAAATTAAAAAAAAAAAAAAAAAAAACAACCTTCCTAATATGTACTTTTTATTCACAGCCATGATTTTTTTTTTTACTGGTTTAATGGATGAGGATCTTTAGTTGAGAATTGATTGATCTTATTTGCAAATTCAGGAAGTGGTGGTTTGGGGATTGTCTTCAAAGCATTGTTGTGTGTATTTTAGATTTAGTTAAAACTCTAGTATTTCTTTGTAGAACATTTAGATTTTTCTTTGGAATCGAAAATTAATCCTAAAAATCTGTCTCTGACACGTCAGAAAATATTCCCTGAATGATGTCAAACAAATGGATCCAGTAGAGACATTTCCACTGTGGTTCACTGTAGGTGTTGTCATGGTCACCCTGCCTGGATTTTTAATGACAAGCTAATGTTTGTCTAATTACAGCCCAGTGTGTCACACGTCAGCTGCTCTGTGTAACACATTAACACTTCTAATAACTCTAAACGTTCTTCTCAATTTATTATCTCTGTTTCTCTTTCCTCACGTCTGTGTGTGTGTGTGTGTGTGTGTGGTGGTGTGTGTGTGGGGTGTGTGTGTGTGTGTGGTGTGTGTGTGTGTGGTGTGTGTGTGTGTGTGGGTGTGTGTGTGTGGGGGGGGTGTATGTGTGTGTGTGTGTGTGTGTGTGGGTGTGTGTGTGTGTGTGTATGTGTGTGTGTGTGTGTGGGGTGTGTGTGTGTATGTGTGTGTGTGTGTGTGTGTGTGTGGGGTGTATGTGTGTGTGTGTGTGTGTGTGGGTGTGTGTGTGTGTGTGTGTGTGTGTGTACCGTGGAGGCATCAGATTCCAGTGCACGAGTTTATCTTGGGAAACACTGACTCAGGTTTCACATTTTTTTTGTCTCCATTTCTCCCAATAGTCATAAAACCGGTAAAATCAGAAGCACTCTGGAGGACAGTTCACGTTTCCTGTTTGTAATTTACTTCCTGAGTTTGGTACAAAAGACATCATGCAGGTTGTACAACACCACAAACATAAGGACGAAAATATGTAAAGAATGAGAACGTCCGAGAGTAAAATAAACAACGGACTGTTCTTTCTTCTGTTGTAATTGAGACTCTTTAATCAAAGAGGCAATAATAACAGAAATTCCCATTTTTGTCACATTCAGGTTCAATTTTTGAAGGTTTTATTTTGCCACCGTCGTCACCAAACAAACAAATTTATCTCTAAAATAAGACAAATCATCACTGTGTTGTTTAAATTCTTCACACATTTTATAATGCATTCATATAAACTTCAATAATCTCAATTTAAAGTCTATTAAGTAGCGGTTCTTCTCAAAATCTTCATCAGAAAGTGGAGTTTGGCCAGTTTCTGCTCTTTTTAACTCGTCTTAACTTTACAAGATCTGCATCAAAACCAGCATGTGAGAAGTCCATGAAGTGCCCATCAAAAGTTAAACACACAATTCTACGACTGGACAATCTGCTTCTGCTGATAAAGACAATGTCATTTCATTGAGAGCTCAAAAACGTCTATAAAAATGATTTTGTGGTGGGATTGTTTCCTCACTCAGTGTTTCCAGTCTTCCTCATAGCTCCTTCACACTCAGTGGGACCATCAGGTTTCCAACCATCTCTCAGTCATGATTGATAATCTGTATAAAGAATAAATGCTGAACATAACCAGCTGCATGATGGACCAACATGCTGCTGTTACACAGGAGCAGATTCATTGAAGGATTTGTCGATGCAATTGATGCTATAACGTCTTTTAAACTGTGGTGAAAGTGAACAATAACTTTTCTTTGACTAAAAGACGTAAACGTCACTATTAACAAATGTGGAACAACTAGATTGATGAATATTGGAATGACTGAACAACAGATGAAACAGTATGTTTGCTGCATCAGCAGCTTTATATATAGGCCGTATTGACCTGTGAAGAAACAGCAGATCCTGCATCCTGCGCCTGTTGGTCCTGAAATACTTCCACGTATTGATCAGGGCTTCGGTTTCTCTGCCAGGTCACTTCATCCACTTTTCATTCTGCTGAGCGTTTTTCTGCTTCTTAGTTTCACTGTAAGTTTCACAAATCTTTGTCAGACGTCTCTCTCGTTCTCGTACACATTCCTCAGACCTTTTACATCTAAAGGGAACTAAATGGTTTGCTGAAGTTTTGTTAAACACTGAGTGTAAGTTTATCAGCTCACAGTTTATTCAGTTTGTCTTCTGCAGGGAGGATAACCGCCCCACTCCTCACTGGTTCATAGTGCTCTTCTGTTTGGAAGAAGATGTTGTATCGTAACAAACTCTTGTGGATATTCTTTGGCCTTCAAAGGGTGAATCATCTTTTTTTGTTGTTGTCAACCTCCTCACCTTTTCTTTCTCTGGCACCAACGTCAGGGTTTATTTTCATCTTCTACACAAGCAATAGAAAAATTCTGATTTTCAGATTAAAATGAAATATAGCTCCATAGACACTTCATGTCTAATGGCATGTTCTTAGTATGTTTGTAAGACACAATTGTAGCTTTGATAGAAAACTATAATTATTATGGAGTTCTAGTCTTATGGATACGCTGCATACAAGATGTATTCATGTTTCCATGTTGTTAACAAATGTATTTTACTGAAGATATAAAGGAAGTGAGCGTGTACTTCTTGTGGTTGTAGCATTGTGCAGATACTGTATACACAGGTGAAGGACTCCATGTTTGTATCTGAGATTTTAATCATTTTTGACAACATTTTTAAAGAAAAGCTTATTAGAAACGTAACACTGACATTATTAAATGTTAAAGTTAGGGTTGGGGTTATGCACGCTTAAAGCTCCCAATATAATTAATTTACTACATTTGTTACAACACTGATGAACTGCTATGTGCTCCAAATGTCACTGATATTTTGGTGTTAATAAATGAATTGCATCGGGAGCTTTGTATGTGCACAATATACTTTCCAACCATTCATTTATTTGACTGAAGCTGCTTTGCGTAAATTACCACAACCTTTCAGGCATAACTGACGCAGTGTCACACTCTGTGGCCTCGAATGGCTGCTTACATTACTGAACCAGTGGATTGGGTTCAAATCAATAGACAAGAGACACCTTAATTGGTTATACAATTAACTGAATCCGAAGGTTGCATTATAAAAAAACAACAACAAAAAAAAAAAACATCTGTTTTAATTATTTATGGATTTAAAATACGTAAAACATCCACCACACCTGTCTGTGGGGTTTTGGATGATGGTGTGTGCTCCGACCACTGAAGCCATGAAAATAGCCCTCCGTCAGCTGTGCTGCACTGAAACCTGGTTTGAGCTGGTGGAAACAGAAACAAAGGCGCAAGTTCACCTAAAAACTGACACCAGAATTGAACTGTAGCGGTGGATCTTTACCGACACCAAGCTGCAGCCGAGTTCACGTTGATACACAAAAATTGCAACCTGGATCTGCTCTACGCCGAGTACGAAAATAGGACCCCAAATTAAATTAGATGTCTGACTCCTTAGTTAGTGAGTTAGAAGGTGTTTTAGGTCATCGCTGAGAAGTTTACAATACATAATGTTCATAATCAGAAAACAGTGAGAGGGTGGCGTGCAGTGACGTCATCAGTGACGTTCAACAGCTTCTTTCTCTATTTAAAGAGATTGTGACTGAATGTATTTCATCTGAGTTAATATCTTTGTCAGTGACTCACTGATGAGTGTTACTGATCAGCTGAATCTCAGATGTGGAGCCTGAATTAATTCTTCCTCCACTGTACAGCTTGTAAAGCAGCTTGTGTGTTCCTGGTACTACTTAAAATCTGCCCTCGGTGCCAAGGTCACAGCATTTGGCGGCCATTAAGCCATTAAGACGTTCAGGGTGGCCACACTGTCATAACACCTGCCCTCTACTTCCCTTTGTTTCTCTCTCCCTTCGGCTTTCTGTCTATATTCTGTCTCCTCTTTCTTTCTTTCTCATCTCTGCCTATGCTTCTCCCACTCTCTTCTTCTGGTTTGGCTTTGCAGTTTTGTGTAAAAACTCTTGCTGCACACGGTGTGAAGCTGTAACGCTCGGTGTCCTTCAGCAGGACTCTGACAGGCCAGATGCTCCGTCACCGGAAGTAACTGAGACGATCCATGACGTGACTTCACAGGAACTCTCTCTTGAGTCACAGCCGCCACCGTCGTCACGGCAGATTTAGGAAATACATCAGTGATGCCCTGAAATGCTTTCCATTTGAGCTGATCGTTTTCCGCTCGTCAGTCACACCCACGCTGTTAGCTTCATCCATCCCAGTGACATTTAAATGAACAACTCTGCAGGTCTTAAAAGAAAATGGGTCATCAAATATAGCAATCATTAAATTAAAACTAAATGTTAAAACACTGACAAATTATATAAATAAAATATAAATAAAATATAAATAAACTGTGAGGGGAAATATGATGGGAAGTAGAAAAAGCAGGAAAAAAATGTCTTCATATTATTACTATTCATCGATACTTTATATTATAAAGTTGATGATAATTTATCACCTGGGGTTATATGAGAATTAACTCGTAAAGGTAAAAATATTTTATTTCTATATATATATATTTTCTAATTTTTTTAATTTTTTTAATTTTTTTTTATTTACATTTTAACACTAGTGAGTTGAAATTAAATAGAGAAAATGTCCTTTATTTTTCTGGACTATTTACTTGATGGTAACACAAAATGTAACAACGCTTTTACAGTCTAAGTTACTGAATTAGCAACTAAAAAGGATCCTATTTGTACCCAGCAGGTGACGGACCAGTGGTCATTTCAGTCATATCACTTTGTTAAAAAGTGTACTGTTGTTGCAGCTATATTTTAATAACATTATATCCATGCGTTGACTATTTTAAAAAGCTTATATTTGCCTTCTATCTGCTCTAAATCAGACTCTCCACTCAAGAACATTATTTAAAAAAGGCATCACACATTTAAAGTGTTAGCTAATGTCTGTGTGTTGTTCTCCTTTCTAAATGACAGTTGTAGTCAAGCATGAGGCAGCTCTGTCTTTCACTAGTGATATAATGTAATTACAGATGTAGATATCTTTTTACTTTTATACACAGCTTTTCTTGGGAATGTCTGCTGTCGCTTAATTTCAGGCATTGCTTGATTCTTCCTGATGGGGGAGGAAAGAATGAGTAACCACTTCTAACCTCTCTCTATCCTTTCTATAGATAGCAACACAATCCTATTACAATTATCTTGAAACGTCCTAGCAAGGGCTGCAGAAAGAAGACTCAGACCACACATGCTTCCGCGTCCTCACTCTGCATCGGACATTACACTTCTCCATCAGAGTTGTTTTAAACACACTTTGTATGTAACGGCATTGAACCCCCCAGTCAATTTATTTTCATTGAACCTTTCTGTGAGAACTAAGATAGTTCAAATAGCAGGAGCAGCAATAAATAAGTGCTGGAGGCTAAAGTGGTTTCAAAGGTTGAAGTTAAATATGCGGGAACAAGAAACTGTTCACGGTGATCAGATCTGACGAAGCAGTTTGTAAAATATCCATTCTGGACCTGATTTCTTAAACACTGTGAACAGCTGACATACAAAGAAGAGACGTGACCACAGAACTCTTCTGCTGTTAACAACACTGGAAGATGTCCCGAAAGTTTACATTTAATTCATTTTCATCACTGATTTATAAAGCCAATTCTCATGTGTGAACCTATGTCCAGTGGTTTCACAGCTGAACAGTCTGTGTCAGTAAATACAGAATAAAATATTCATTAATACATAGACGTGTGAAAAACAAATGAAGTTATGTTGAAATAGACAGGTTTGACTTTTTTTTTAATAAATTTTATCACCTGCATAATAAAAGACAACGAGTTGAAGTATTTCTTAAGTGGAACATATCTTTGTGTCTGTGGCTTTATAACTGCCACAATAAATCATAAAACTTTGATTAATAATACAACAAGTAATTATACACATAAAGCCAACATTTTACTGGAGAATCACTGGCTATAGAATCTGCTTTATTTATGCATTAATATCAGTTGTATATAGCAGCAATAGATTTTTTTTTTTTATATGAACTTACTGAGTTGAGAAAAACAATTATCATATGTCAGAATTTAAGTTCGGAGAAACACAACTTGTTTTGAGGAGTTTCTCTCATTCAGCCACCTGATGACTATTTCTGGGATGTTTTGTGAGGACAGTTTCTCTTTTGTTTGGCAGTCCGATGATTCTGTCTTCAGTTCAAACCAAATTCAAAATGATTTTCCACAGTCCTGTAAAACACTAGTTGTGGTCTCTCTTATTTACACTTTGAAGGAAACCTAAGCTTATGAGAACAGAGCAAGTAACGTTTTAACAATATTTCTTATTTATGGCCAAAACAATGTGATGTTTGCTGCCAAAAAGTTGTCATTTGATTTCATGAATTCTGCCTTGCAGTCAGAGGTCATCAGTAGAAGAAGGGTAGGTAGTGACAGTCACAGTGGACGCCAGCATTCAAGACTAAATCAGTCAATGAGAATTTGTCAAAAACAGCACCAAATATCACTTCGCTGTGAATGTTCTAAAAAGAGCTCGAAAATCTGTATGTTACTCATTTTCGTTGTCTTAGTTTGTTATGTCCATGCTGAAGAACGCCTTCAACTGTTGAAAGCAGCCTTTAAAATGAAGGCTGCTCTCATGTTTCCTGTTCATAATTCTCTGTGTTTCATAGTATCAGACGACAGCATCGTGGAGCACTCAACAGGCTTCGCAGGCTTTCAGGAACAAAGAGGCAGTCAACAAAGAATGAAACCCATTATGTCCTGATACTTTACATGGATAACTTAACATTACTGGATCACTTGTAGAACAGTTTAGTTTGTGTTGAAAACATAGTGATGATGAGATAGCGATACTAAATGTAACATCTCTATCAAACAACCACACGTAGGAAACTGTGAATGTGAACAAATGGTAGAATGTGGGAGTTGAACTAACATTTTCAATTGAAAACATCTGGAGATCAAATCCTTTGGGGCACTGGGGGATTCCCTTTTAAATCAGCTTTTTAAAAACAACAATTTGAGTGATAGCCTCGGTGTCACTTAAATCTGATTCACTAATTGTGATGCTGTACTGGGTTTGAAAAGGATAACGTCCACACGCTGACAGAGTTACACTTTGACAAGGTTTCCATCCTAATGTCAAATGTTCTTGTTGCTCTTAATGGGAACTTGCATGGTGCTCTTCTGCCATCAGTGTGTGAATGTGTGTGTGTTAGGCCCCGTCTAGGGGTGGCCGAGACACAACAGGAACATAAGGTCTTCCTCAGGTCCCAAGCAGCCACAGGAACACGGGAGTTTTGGTTTAGGATGATTAACAATTTATTTATTATTTACAAGAAGAGCAGTTGAACTTAAAAATGCCTTCAGGGTGAACCAAGGCCAAAACAACAAACAAAAAAAATACTATCTTAGGAACGTAATATTTTCTAACCCTACCCAAAATCAATGAACCAGAAACACTAAATCTTACCTCCCTAATCTAACCAAAACAAAAGAGGAAACAGTTAACAGAACCAGCAGCTCCACAACTAACAATAGACAAGTGCATGAACTGAACAGTGTGTGGCCGGTTGGATCTCGGGGAGTTCCTCCTGCCCCGAGCAACGTCATCTTCGGTTTAAAATACTCTACGTCATCCGCTGTCAGGACGCCTTCCACCAATCAGGATCGTGCACCTGCACAACCACATTTGCATTCACACACACCTGCTGCAACTCTCATTCACACAGAAACAAAGAAAATACACACGCACAAAAACAATCCTGCGACCACAGTCGTAACAGTGCGTGAATGTGTGTGTGAATGCTTCAATGGGAGGTAAATTGTAAAGTTGTTGTAGACTGTATGCTGCGAAGGTAAAAGGGCGCTATATAAGTACAGACCATTCACCCTTAATTAGTTTAATGTATAATAACTGTTACTCGAAGAAAAGATGTGCACAGCCAGTACAGTAACCTACAATCGTCTTTGTCTTGCAGGTTCTGGCCATGATCTCCATCCTGTTCATCATCATCTCCACCATCTCGCTGTCACTCAACACCCTGCCAGAGCTGCAGGTCGTAGATGAGTTCGGCCAGTACAACGACAACCCCAGCCTCGCCCACGTGGAAGCGGTCTGTATCGCCTGGTTCACCATGGAGTACATCCTGCGCCTGATCTCAGCACCCAACAAGTGGAACTTCATCAAAGCGCCACTCAACATCATTGATCTGCTGGCTATACTGCCTTACTATGTGACCCTCTGCCTGACTGAGTCCAACAAGAGCGTGTTGCAGTTCCAGAACGTGCGCCGTGTGGTCCAGATCTTCCGTATCATGAGGATCCTGAGGATCCTGAAACTAGCCAGACACTCGACAGGACTCCAATCCTTGGGCTTCACTCTGCGAAGGAGCTATAATGAGTTGGGTCTGCTCATACTCTTCTTAGCCATGGGCATTATGATCTTCTCCAGCTTGGTGTTCTTTGCCGAGAAAGACGAGGACGCCACCAAATTCACCAGTATCCCTGCCTCCTTTTGGTGGGCTACGATCACCATGACAACTGTTGGTTACGGAGACATTTATCCACAGACTCTGCTGGGCAAGATTGTAGGAGGGCTCTGCTGCATAGCGGGTGTGTTGGTTATCGCCCTCCCCATCCCAATCATTGTCAACAACTTCTCTGAGTTCTACCGAGAGCAGAAGAGGCAGGAGAAGGCCATCAAGAGGAGGGAAGCTCTCGAGAGGGCCAAGCGGAGTGGAAGCATTATTTCTATTAACCTAAAGGATGCTTTTGCCCGAAGTATGGAACTCACTGATGTGTTGGTGGAAAAAAGAGAGGATAGTAAATGTCCAGTGGACAACCACCTGTCGCCCAGTCGCTGGAGCTACCACAAGCACTACTCTAATGCAGAGGGAGCCAGCCCGAGCAGGGCCCAGCATTACCAGGAGGTGGTTCAGCTGGGCTCCCCCAACCGACTCAAATCCGTCTCCAACAAAACCACACCTCAACACCTCAGCGTGAAGCGCCTGGAAGACACTTACAACAAGACGGCGACCCCGCAGGAGATGCAGGAAAAAGTGAAAGAGGAGCCGATCGAGATGAATGCGTTGACCTCCATCAAAACCCGGCAGACTTCACCGAAGGTCAGCGTCGGCAGGAAGTTCTCCAATGTGGCCGAGGAATTCTCAGTGGAAAGTGGAGAGAGAGGCTCTCTGCTGCCCTGTGTGGACGGAGGTCAAACTGGGGCTCGACAGCAGCGCGCCCCCCCGCCTTTGGACCTGAGTCAGATCAGCGCCATGGATGGGAACCAGACGTCTGACAGCACCCAGCCAATGACCATCATCAAAGAGGGTTTGTATGAGTTTGTGTCTAGCCCCAGAGAAAGTGGAAGAGGAGAAAAGGATGTAGCACCACAGGGGGTGGAAAACTATGAGATGACCTGTGACAGCGCTTCTCTCTCTCTCTCTCTCCTCTCTCTCTCTCTCTCTCTCTCTCTCTCTCTCTCTCTCTCTCTCTCTCTCTCTCTCTCTCTCTCTCTCTCTCTCTCTCTCTCTCTCTCTCTCTCTCTCTCTCTCTCTCTCTCTCTCTCTCTCTCTCTCTCTCTCTCTCTCTCTCTCTCTCTCTCTCTCTCTCTCTCTCTCTCTCTCTCTCTCTCTCTCTCTCTCTCTCTCTCTCTCTCTCTCTCTCTCTCTCTCTCTCTCTCTCTCTCTCTCTCAGTAGCCCTATGAAAGATTACAGAAGCCCTAAAAAGACAAGAACCGTCAAGCTGGACCTGATCGGATCCCAAGAGGACGTCCTCGTGGCGGTAATGACACCCGTCGGTACGCCAGGCGCCACCGCCTCAGCCAAGTTTGCCCAACGACTTGCTGAGGACATGGTTTCCAGGCTTTCACCTTCTCCTAGTTCTACAAAGCAGGAAGTTAAGTCTCAGCTGTCGATCCTGCAATCCCCATCTCTGGCCCAACAATCTGTCCGTCCCAGCAACTCCGAGGGGGGAGGTGAGGGCTCAGCGGCCAGGAGCTTAGAAGGTGAAGGGCAGCTCACAGGCTTAAGCCACCAGGAGAGGAATCACATGGAGAGGTCTGCTGTTGGGCCAGGCAGCAGTGGGAGCCCACTGTCCTCTAAAGCTGGCTCACTTAACTGCACCCAGGAGCTAGTAACGATGGAAGGAGCGGATGAGGCAGGCGAAGGGGAGGGAGCCGAGCAGGGCGGAGAAAAACGAGAAAACCACGTTGTGCTGGACAGAAGCCTGACGCCGCCCTGCGAAACCAGCATGTGAGCTCGAAAGTAAAGTGAGGCTCAAAAGGGATTAGTTGGGGGAAAGGTTGACCGAATGGATGACAGCAACTACCCAGAGCTGTACGAAAAAACTCTGACGTGGTATGAGTTGGCACCTGCTGACAGAGACGCTGTGGAAACACGTTAAAGAAAGGTGGTAGTTTGGAGAGTAACACAAATCACATCCCCGCAAGACTGTCGGTCATCGCTTCAGTTGACAAGTGCTGCTGTCCAGACATCGCTGCAGCGTTATCACATGACTTCATCACTGGGGGAGATTCAGAAGCACACACCCACCTGTCTGGGTACCATTTGAATTAGAATTTACACTGCCTCATGTCAGTGTTGTTGCTTAATTTGTTTGAGATCCGACTGATATGCTGCAGAGCAAAAACATGAACCACTGACTCGTCTGTTAGGGCTCGGGTTGGAGCTGAAACAAAGCCTTGTCTGAATGAGAATATTTTCGATGATCCTGAAGTGTTTTTGTGTACAGCTCGGCAGGTATAATCTACAGTTTCCTATTGGTTGCTACGTAGGCCTATTTATTATAATGAAGAATAACACCAAGGAGAGACAGACAGTGGAGGGAGGTTATATTTTTTACATTTGTCTCAGCAACACTCTTTAAACCAAACTTGAACAAACAACGATCAGTTATTATTCTGTATTACCCAGCATTCGAGGTGTTGTGTTCCTGTTATGGGGCAAACAGAAACACATGACTCAGGACAAAAGGTCCCACTGCTGGCCCAAACGGAGAGCCCGGTATCGTCCCAGAGGAAAGATGCACGTGTTGCATTCTGAACACCCACATTCGTCTCAGCGCTTCAACCGTATATCTTCTGTTTTGATTGTTTGCTTTTTGTTTTGTTTGTTGTTTTGTCTCACATTTTTCTATAATAGCTGAAATGAAAGCAGGGTTTTGGTGGTGAAAAGGGAATAGAAAGCCTGGTGTCACCACAGTGTATAATACAGCCACCAGTGCACGAGAGGACACTGTGTCAGTGTCACGTTTTAAATCTCCTGTAGGCATGAAAACGGCTCGTTGTCATTCCCAGGGCTACAAAAAGTAATAAATCTTTACATATTTAATTTACATAAATATGCTTAATTTAACCCAAACAATGACCTTTTCCTAACACTAACCGAATAGATTTTGTGCCTAAACCAAACTAAATCATGATTTATGTCCCACTTTACCCAAACTGTGATCTCTCCGTAAACCGAACCGCGTCGTTTCTGGTGCCTAAACTTAAGGCACAATAGTTTTCACGTATAACTCGTGAGGAGACAGATGAATCCTGACTGGTTCAGATATCTGACTTCATCCTGTGATCAGGCATCCCTCCGAAATTCAGAAGTATAAAGCGTAAATGTAGTTTTGACGAAGAGCACCCACGCACACCATCTTTTTTGTTTGGTCTCTGTGAGACTAGTGTCTTATTAAAAATGTCATTCCAATTTATTATGACGTGGGTCTTATTTTTTTCTTTTGAGAATCATTTCTATCACTGATAAACACAAAATGTTAATAACTGAGATCTGGGAGCGTCAACAGTCAGACAATCAGACAGGTTGTAAACAAAACAACAGGCTGGTTAAAAGTTCAAGAGAAAATGAAAGTAAACAACCATCCATCGCAGTTTATAGTGCTCACTATACTAGTGGGCTCAGGATGCTTCCAACAAAGTAGCCGTCAGGTTTGAATCAGGGAGCCGCTGCATGCAGCAGTTTTCCAAACCAGCCAAACCAGGTGAACAACTGCACACTTTCTTTCTCCCATCATGCAACTGTCCCTGCAGTTGTGTGCAGACAGTTTTCCGGTACAATAAGTCGTTATTTGTCAACTTCTGACTTATTTCCAAGTTGTCCGATTGTCTGACTGGTTGTGTTTGACTCCCAAAACCTCAGAAATTAACTTGGTGAGTTTGCTGTTACAATCAGCAGGAAATGTGGATCAAAACAATAACGTAAGACCAAGTACTCATAAACAAATAAACTGTCCTTGGAGGGAGGCCTTCAGGTATGCAAAGACTTTAAAGCTAACTGAGGGACGATGCCTCTGAAGGTGTGTGACGACACACACCGTTTGTACCATTCAAACCAGATCATGCTGAATCTGGAGAGACGGAGAGCGGACGTGTTTCTGTGACCTGTTTGGGTGCTGGCTGAGTTGTCGAGGTAGAATAAGAGCGCCCTCTACAGGCTTTCTGCGGCCACTTGATCTGATGCCTCTTTTGCACTCTGGATTATCTTATCGAACGGACATCTTTTTACAGATCAGCGGTGCATTGATTCCGATGTGTGCTGACACCTTCACATACACATTCAACTGTTTGCAGAAGGGACTCACACAGAGGGCAGAGTGAGTGTGTGATGATGGCAGCGCTCACAGGGTGAGATGGGAATCAGAACCGTGTCCAACATGTACTTACTCACTCTTTAGATTCATCTTTTATGTGGTCAGTTACAGATAATTTATTAAATTTTGATGAGAGGAACTTGGAGCTGTGTGTTGTTCTGAACATCTCAGTATATCTAAAAATGGGTGCCTTTTCATAAATAGACAATTTATGAGAAGGTAAAAAAAACAACCTGTAAAATCTGGTGAGATATGTTTCTTTTTGTTTTCTGTCCTTATTTTCTCTCTTGTTCTTGTGTAGTGGATATATTCATATGCAAATCCTCAGTTTTAGGTTTTGCATGCTTCGTGTTATTATCTCATCAACTTCAATGTCAGTCATGTCGTTTTTGCGCATCCTAGCTCACAGTTCTAACCTCACTGTGCCACACTGTCCTTTTATTTATGCAACTGAAACTCTTCGTAGACAGCAGTGGCTTCATGTTAGTTTAGTCGTGAGTTCAGCTTTGGGTCACTTCGGTGCTGCAGCAGTTGGCCCGTTAATGAACGACTGAACTGCAGGATTCTACGTGGACCGCAGACGATACACAGAGTTCTGTGATTACAAACATGACATTTACAGGAAGTGATCAAGCATTCATTTCTTTATTCACACTGTTTCTAAAGTGGAAACATGAATCTCATGCAAACCACTGGAGACCATGTGGACTCAACCACGATGGGTTTTCAAAACAAAGTAAGCAACACCACGGCCAAAACTTTACCCAAATACAACTTCAGGAAACTCAGCCCAACAAAATTGGTTTTAATTTGAAATTACAAAATTACCTTCTAATAATCCAACTGAGAGTAAATATATATATGTTGAAGAAGTTTTAAAATCGACAGACTGCAGTTTGGGAACATGTTATTGAAACATGTTGTATTCAGATGAGAATGATTCAGTGGTGAAGTGAACACTGTACACACCTGGATCACCTCTGAATAATAGAACTCTGCCTGGTTTACTGATCAGACGTGGCTCTTACTGATCAGACGTGGCTCTTACTGATCAGACGTGGCTCTTACTGATCAGACGTGGCTCTTACTGATCAGACGTGGCTCTTACTGATCAGACGTGGCTCTTACTGATCAGACGTGGCTCTTACTGATCAGATGTGGCTCTGTAGTGTTGATCTGTCACTGCTGCAGATGAGGAACCAGAGGAACAAACCTTCGGCTCCCCTAAAACAACCTCATCTCCACCAAGTCGTCTGATAAAACATCACTCCGTCAGCTGTACTTGTTGTGATCACTTAGGTTTTGTAAGTGAGATACTGTCGGACACCAACCAGACACTGGAAGCCTGCTTCTTCATCTGTCCTGCCTGCTCTTCCTCCTTTTATTGTTTCTTTATGTTCCACTCTTCCATTCTCATCTACTTTCTTTGTTTAACAGTAGCCTTTGTGATGACTAGTCAGATTCATTATATGTAGCTCAACATAATGATAGTGAATGATATGAACTTTTAAGTCAGTTATCAAACTGCAAGACAAATAAACATGTTCATGTGACCCACTTTTGTTGTGTTCATCTTTTTTTTGTTTAATGTGTTTGTTGATCAGTTTGTGAACTGCTGTCTGTAATTTTGAACCTGGTGACCATTGGACAAGCTGAGGAAGGGGGAGGAGTGGATCTATGTGAAAACCCTTTATGCCCCGCCCACCTATTCCAGCAACCTGACCCCAGGCATGTCAATCAAACCAGACATGTCCCCATAAATACCTCTCTGAGGCCTAATGTCCAAATAAATATAGAAAAAAGTTTTAAAAAAGACTGGTTTTACCTGACGACACCAAAACTGCTACTTTGTCTGCTGATGGCTTCTGTGCAGCTGAAACACGGTGGATGAATTGTTGTTGAATGGAGGACAAATTATATGAAAAGAGTCAAGAAGGACGTGAAATGATTCATTTCACCGTCAGAATTTGATCCATTTGGTCTGATATCATTTGGAAAGTCCAGAAGAGACACATAATATAATTATATTATTCCGTTAAACCATAAGCTTTGCTTGCTGAAGTCTCTGTTTCTCTGTCGTAGCCCTTTCAGGTAAAACTGTTGCTGCTTTAACAAAGTGGATACATTGTGAATAAATGAAGGAAAGGTGTCACAACTTAGTCAACATTAAATGACTTAATTTTCAGAATTTCAGTCTGATAAGATGTAGAAATGATTAAAGAATGAATAAAATGCGTTGTCGTCATTCATATTAGCAACGGGACTAAACTGGAAGTTAGACAGCTGGGCCGGTAAAAGATTGTGGCGCAGATGCTTTTCATATCGTCCATGATTAGTTTCATCGCAGCAGCAGGAAAGTCACACCTGGCAACTGAAGGAAAAACTCTTTATACAATGAAACAGAGAGAGTTTAGTAAAGGCTTGAACGTATGAGGTGTTCATTTACTGTAAGTAAACTCCTGCACTGTAGCTTTAACATGAGTACAGTCTTTTTACTTTTTACTTCATTACATTCATCAGCTACCTGCATCACTGTCATATTTTGAATTGGCATGATTTCTAAATGCTTCGAATCCTGTGAAACACCACCTGAAGAAGTCTTTGGCTGTTTGGTCAGTATTGAGATGGAGGAAGAAGGCTGGAGAATTAAAGCAACTTTTTGACCTGTGGCCCACAACTCCCCACCATCTACATCTGTGTTGGTTTTATAATCACAACAGGAAGCCTAATTAAAGCCCCAGTGAGTCATCAGAAAGACAGCGGGTGGTTGACATCATTGCTCCTCATCTTCTAACCGTTGGTCCAGGTGCCCGAATCGAATCACACACCGACGTACCATCATCCTCCCTCACACATTCGCTTTGATATGATGGAGACGGAAACGCTTGTTGGAGTTACTGAGAATGAAACCCACGAGATGAATGGACACCGTGTTTAACAGGTTGTGGAAGTAAAACCTCTTGTCCTTCTGTTCAGGCCCCAGTGTCTGCCTTATCAGCCTGCAAACACATTTATGCATTTTGTGATTGATTCACATTTGTTATTGGCTTTTGTGATGGTGATAAAATCACAGCCTTCTACGTTCTTAAGAAATAAAATGTCAACCTTCGATCATTTCATTAAATTTTCCAATCAGAACGTTATTTATAATTAACCAGACCCATAAGGT
The DNA here is from genome assembly GCF_029030835.1 of Brachyistius frenatus. Taxonomy (NCBI): domain Eukaryota; kingdom Metazoa; phylum Chordata; class Actinopteri; family Embiotocidae; genus Brachyistius; species Brachyistius frenatus. The sequence goes on from NW_027210913.1 coordinate 303,588, forward strand.
TCTCAGGGTTCAGTGGTTCCCTCAGAGTTTCAGCGTGGGGGACTGTTAGATGTCCTGTCATGAATCCTTATCTGGACTTTTCTGTTCAGGGATCAAAATCTGAAACTCTTTACCCAAAGAACTGAAAATGTGTCCCAACTGGAATAGTTTAACACACAGCAGCGCTGGATTTTCAGCGTTGAGAAGGATTGGACTCAAGTGTGTAACAGGAGCCACGCAGATGAGTTTCTTTGTCCAGGAAACACCTCAAGATCCTCTGAGAGGAGGATCCTATTGCACAATAGGTTAGAGTATTAAAAAACTTTAATAGCCGACAATCCCTACATAGTCTCTGAAAAGATAGCCAGGATCTTCTAACACAAGGGCACTCATTATCTAAATGCTTTCATTAAAAGTCATAAAAATATATATATTTTCGAAAACAGGCTTCATTTTTAATGTCTTTAGCTACAAGCACTGTATTTACATCCATTTTTATATAATTTACCAAAGCGGTGTCCAAAATGTTGAATACAAACTCTCCACAGGAAGGTGCTGTAACTAATGAAATAGAAGATCAACCAATAAAAAGCTCATATAATTTAGTTTAAAATTGTATTTTATGAAATTCATTAAATGTATTTTTTTAACATGTTCTTAGTTATCTTAGATGTGAATGAATAACAGTTATTTTTTCATAGAAGTAAAATAAACAAAATGATGAGTCTTTATCTTTACGTCATTGTGATGATGTAGCGAAATAAAGACGTCAGGAAATATTAAAATTATTGTAAACACGGATAGTTTATTATGGTAGATCATGTGAATAAGTTTCGTTTCATTTATACTGTATACAAAATAAAAACTGTTAAGCTTTTAAATTTGCGTTTGAACCGTTTTAAATTGATCAGTGATCACGACGACAGCGCGTTCATTCAGGAGCCTGCAGGTGACGTCATCCGCGCTGCGTCCATGTTTTGCTCCATCCTGATGAGGGAGTCCGGTGTGTCTCCAGCCGCACACGGTGCAGCAGCGTCGCGTGCTCGCGGCAGGTTTTTTACATTAGTCCGGTGTGTCGGTGCTGAAACACCGACGGAGCCGCGTGGTGTCGTTTGGAGGACTGCGGACCTGCAGCTCCGCGTGCAGCACGATTTCACCGCCGTGACGTGTTCGTGTTGAGCAAAGGTAGGAAACAACAGCCGGATGTGGACTGTCAGCTGGACTGTCAGCTGTTCTCACACACACACACACACACACACGCACCGAGCAGGGCTGTGTGTGGAGGCCGTGCGTTTTCTGACGGCAGGTCTCCATGTTTGGTGTCATGTTTAAATCTACACATGGTTTCAGAAATATTATAATGAAGTATCAATCTGCTAATGTTGCGTGACGTCATAGCTCACTGGTTCTGGAGATTTTGGCACAAACATGTCCCACTAAGAAAAGTGCTAATTCATTTTCTCATTAAAAGAATAATTAGGTTTGATTATCTGATGGTCTTTCCCTCAAGTGTAACACTTTTCTTTTAAGATATATTTGTTTTTGAGTTCATAAATTAAATGATTACATGATAAATCAGTACCCACAAAATCAGTTGTCCTCAGGCAAGAGTTTATCATTTCATTTTGATAAAGAAAACTGTTAAAAAAAAAATATATATATATTTTTAATGTATAATTTATATTCTAGTTGAAAGTGGAGTAAAAAAAAAATCTCCTTTAAAAACAGTGAATTTTTAACAATATTTATTCTCATTTTGTGGTCCTCAGATATTCTTTAAAAAGGTACAAAATCAGGCAACCACCTGGTCCACTACATTGCTAACTAAGGACCCCTTTTCCACCCCCACATCTGTTTAATGCTGCCAAGTCAAACAAGCTCCTGTAACTTTGCAAATTTTTCAATAATCTTTGCATATTTTCTGATGTTGCTTGTCACAACCTGTGAACACTGTTTCTTTTTAATGGAAGGAATCATCTTAAATTATAACATAAACTTATGTATTTTAAGTAGTGACCGGAGGTAGCTATAGCAACAGAAGAGAAACAAGATGGCTCCTTCATAGAACTTATAAATGTCATGATAAAAATGGTGTTATTGTCGCCAATTGTGTTTTTGTTTTTTCATTTACTTTCTGATAAAGCTTCCTGAACATTGTAAAAGATTTCCCAGAAATGGGGGGAATAGTATAGTTATTATTTTGCCGTTTGCTGTTGCTGTTCATTTTTATTGGGGGATGAAATGGACCTGATTGATATTTGTTGCACACAAATTGTTGAATTAAGTTTTTTTTTAGCAAGGAATAATCGACTTGAGTGGTGAAAAGGTTGAAATGATTTATTGTCATTAATCATCCCGTCAGGAACTTTCTTTGTTTTAAATTAATATGCTCACAGTCTGTTCCTCCAATGCTTATTTAGTTTATTAAAGTAATTCTCTTGTGGAAATTGAGAATCTGGATTTTGATGTCCAAAATTTTTAATTTGTGATGACAGCAGTGAAAAACAAATCAGTGCAGCATTAAAAGTCTTTTATTCAGGTAAATCTGGAACATTAGAATTAAAATCTAAAACTGATAATGCATCAGAAAAATCAAATGTAGAAGATGGATCAAAAGCTAAAATGACAATAAAAACTAGAATTGATTATAAAACATGAGGACAATGCATTAAAAAGATTAAAAGTTACAGTTAATCAGAAGGTCAAGAAGGATAAAACATGAGATAAGACGTACGAGAAATTAAAAGTATGTAAAAGCAGCTAAACAGATGATAAAAGGTATGAAAGAAAGAAAGGAAGGAAGGAAGGAAGAAAGAAAGAAAGAAAGAAAGAAAGAAAGAAAGAAAGTATGAAAGAAAGAAAGAAAGAAAGAAAGAAAGAAAGAAAGAAAGAAAGAAAGAAAGAAAGAAAGAAAGAAAGGAAAGCAGATAGAAAATACAAGTTTTAAAAGTAAGTATATTCAAATTAAGATGTGTATTCAAATTAAGATATGACATTTGGGTGGTTTTGTGGTGGTTTTAAAATGAAGCGAACTCGGTCCTCTTAAAGTGGAGCAGCAGGAAATGGACTCGGCTCTGGTGTTCACTGAGTTCATTAGAAAGAGGACTCACTTCTCCTTCTGGATCAACTTCCTGTTCACACATCACAGCTACAATCTTTTTGTCCTAAAAACGTTCTGGTGGAGGTAGAGGAGGTGGAGGAGGAGGAGGAGGTGGAGGAGGAGAAGGAGGTGGTGGTGAAGGTCCGCCCACCAGCTCAGGTAAGCTCAGTTTGTAACAGGTTGAATTCACATTTCTCTGATGTCTTGTATACATTTATGGTTGTAGTGTTTGTTTATTTGTTTTTCCCAGTCATGGACTAAGAGTGTGTGTGTGTGTGTGTGTGTGTGTGTGTGTGTGTGTGTGTGTGTGTGTGTGTGTGTGTGTGTGTGTGTGTGTGTGTGTGTGTGTGTGTGTGTGTCTGCCTGCAGGATGCCGTCCCTGTCGGAGCAGCTGCAGAATGTGCGGAGTCGGACTGAAGTGTGTCTGTACTCGGGGGGCCGGGTGGTGGAGGTCCGGGTGGGCGTCATGGCGATGGCCAACCTCTCCTTACCGCCCTGCTCCAAGTACCAGCACGTTGCTGCAGAGAGCATGGTGATCCAGAACGGCTTCGGCAGCAACAGGAAGGAGGTCAGACACAACTACACAACAACTCTTTGTCTTTCTCTCTTATCTTTATTTTATGTGTTTATCAGTATTGTGATTAATACATCTGGGATCTCTTACTGATAACAACATTGCAGTTTGTTCGCTTTTTAAAACTGTTGTGTTAACAGCTTTTCTATGACACAGTTGAAACATAATTATAGATAGTAATAAATGTAATTGTTCTCCCTGGTCATAAGTTCGTCCTCTGTCGATTTGAAGTGTCTCTGAACCCAGTGGGATCATGTGATCTGGGAGGGATGGTCCAGTGTAGCTGCGTTTTCATCTTTGATCCTGACCTCCAAATATTTCCTGAAGTGTTGTGAATGTTTTTGGCTTCAGTGCTGCTGAAGATGATGAATCTTTCTGAGCCGTCTGCTTTGTCTTTCCTCTATTCCTCCTGTGTTAGTTCTCATAGTTGATAATAATCATAGTGAGCATGTTATTTTTCTATGGTGATGGTCCAGATTCAGATGGAACATAAAGTCTTCTTACTGTTTTTATTTCTTGGTTCAGCCAGTCTAATTTCATTAACCTTTAGATGTCTATCTCAGGTTGGCGACCCAGAATCATATAGCAGCATGTGTAATTAATTCAGTGTTAATACGGTTTTAATAATGATCTGATTTCCAAAAATATAAAGAGCAGCGCTTTTTAATATTTTTTCACTAAAAATGTATTCAGAAGCTAGGAGAGTCTCATTCATGTTTTAAATAACAGTTTGCTTGATGAAAAAGCAGGAGATTTTGTGATCTTCAGTTTGACCTCATGGTGGCAGCACTGTGTCACTGTTACAATGTCTAACCCTGACTCAAGGATACAGACCTGAGTCCCACCGTGTAGAGGTCCTGAAAGTCTCTGTGTTGGAGGATATCAGGATCTCAGAATCTCTGGAGCAGGTTGGGCCTCTGAACTGAGGTGGTTCTGGATGATGGTGCAGCAGACGGATGAACTGAACACATCTAAACTTTGTTAGTCAACTTCCCTGCAAGTGGAAGAGCAGCGACGTCAGCGGTGTGAAGAGATATCTGAGGAAAAGACTGAGGACAACGACCTCTTCTCTAAACATGATATTCCATTTCCACCAATCAGTCTCCCTAAATCGTACACTGAACCTTCAAGGGACACTTTTAAAGATATGAAACACATATATTAAGTAATATCACTGTAAAAGGACGAGTATAACATCGTAGAAAATGTTTTGACCTGTCCAGCATTGGATCAGTGGGTCGAAGTTTCATTTTAAATTTGAATTTGTTCAGTTTTGTAAAGTGTCTGCTATCCAATAAGACTCAATTGTATATTTCTGTTTCACATTGAACAGTGGAAACGATCTTTCTCCTCTGCTTCCTCTGCAGACCCTCGTGTCTCTTCAGCGCTTGTCGACAGCTCTCAACATCCTGGAAAAGTACGGCTGTAACCTGACGAATCCTAACAGGCCGAAGTACTGGAGGACGGTGAAACACAACAACCCCGTGTTCAGGGCCACGGTCGATGCTATTCAGGTAACTAATACAAACACGTATGAAAGAAGTGGAGTCGAGTATTAACAATGATCATTATAAATATATCAATCCATCAGAGTTCAGTCACAAATTGTAAATATAAATTGAAATATATATCACTTTGTACAATATCAGCAGAACTATAACACCTTTTGTTTTGCAGTCTGTCCCTTTGTCAATTTTTAATTCAATTAAAATTCATTTGAGTTCAAAAGGTTTTATTGGCAGGAATGTTTCAAAAATACATTGTTGCCAAATCATCAAAACAGTTTGTCCAAATATTTCAACAGTACTTAATCACAGTAATATAAAGTGTTAAAATGTTAAATATCTGTCTGTCGATAGATTTAGATATAGATGTAGACATACATAGATAGACATGTCCTGTCTCCTCTGGTATTTTTAGATTTAGTTTGGAGAAGTCATTAAACATTTTCAATTGTGAAATTACAAAGTTCAAATTGTTAAAGTAAATCTTATTGAATGTTTGACGTTGTAGGAGGAAGTGCATCTTCACCTGAACCTCACCTGTCAGACACCTCATATTTTCTGTCTTCTGTTTTCAGTCTCAGTTTCAGTTTTCTTCTCAGGATCTCTCTTTGCTTTACATCTCTGACAGTAGATGGATATTCTGTCAATTTGTAATCTCTTTTCTAATATTATAATCTGCTTTGGAACATTTTAAAGGGTTTCATTGCACTGTAATATTATTCGGTTTCCTCCGCTTGGTGTTTGGGAAGTTGTGCGACTGGTCAGAGTTTGTGTGAGAGGGAGCGGTTTGTGTGGACACCAGCTGTCATGGTGGACTCAGCTGCTCTGAAATGGGCGGAGTCTTTGGCTCTGGATTTAATGTGATTCACAAAAAATGTCAATTCAATTTAATTTAATTTCTATAGCACCAAATCACAACACGGGTTATTTCAAGGCACTTAACACATTAAAGTCTTTACAGCATAACTTTACAATATTATACAGAGAAACCCAACAATTCAACAATTCAACAATTCAACAATCCAACAATTTAACAATTCCCACATAAGCCAGGAGGGAAAAACTCCTCTTTAAGGGAGAAAAACCTCCAACAGAGGGAAGAAAAACTCCCTTTAACAGGAAGAAACCTCCGACAGAACCAGGATCAGAGGTGGGCGGAGCATCTGTTAACAGAACCAGGCTCAGAGGTGGGCGGAGCTTCTGTTAACAGAACCAGGATCAGAGATGGGCAGAGCATCTGTTAATAGAACCAGGATCAGAGGTGGGCGGAGCTTCTGTTAACAGAACCAAGCTCAGAGGTGGGCGGAGCTTCTGTTAACAGAACCAGGCTCAGAGGTGGGCGGAGCATCTGTTAATAGAACCAGGATCAGAGGTGGGCGGAGCTTCTGTTAACAGAACCTGGTTCACAGGTGGGCGGAGCATCTGTTAACAGAACCTGGTTCACAGGTGGGCGGAGCATCTGTTAACAGAACCAGGATCAGAGGTGGGCGGAACATCTGTTAACAGAAACAGGCTCAGAGGTGGGCGGAACATCTGTTAACAGAAACAGGCTCAGAGGTGGGCGGCCATCTGCCTCCACCGGTTGGGGTGAGAGGAGAGCAGAGAGAGAAAAGGACAGCATAGAGATAGAAGAGAAGAACTGTTGGTGGAGACAACAATCACAGAGCAGAGACATGCAGCTCCATGACGGGACATCTGGAAAAGAAAGAACAGAAACTACATGAGTGAAGGAACTGAATGGAGACAACAGACAATAAGAAGAAACTATGGGAGAGAAGAAGATGGTGAGGTATGAGTCAGTTAAAGAGTAGGAGGAAAGAAAAGAAGCTCAGCATGTAACGAGGTCCTCCAGCAGCCTCGGCCTATAACAGCATAACTAAGGGTTGGTTCAGGTCTACCTGAGCCAGCCCTAACTATAGGCTTTATCAAGAAGGAACGTTTTGAGTCTAATCTTAAAGCTAGAGAGGGTTTCTGCCCCTCCAACACAAACTGGGAGCTGGTTCCACAGGGGAGGAGCCTGAAAACTGAAGCTCCGCCTCCCATTCTACTTCTGGAAACTCTGGGAACCACAAGTAGACCAGCGTACTGAGAGAGAAGTACTCTGTCAGGATGATGCGGTTCTATTAGATCTGTTAGGATGATGCGGTTCTATTAGATCCGTCAGGATGTTGTGGTTCTATAAGATCTGTCAGGATGTTGTGGTTCTATAAGATCTGTCAGGATGATGTGGTTCTATAAGATCTGTCAGGATGATGTAGTTCTATAAGATCTGTCAGGATGTTGTGGTTCTATAAGATCTGTCAGGATGTTGTGGTTCTATAAGATCTGTCAGGATGATGTGGTTCTATAAGATCTGTCAGGATGATATGGTTCTATAAGATCTGTCAGGATGATGTGGTTCTATAAGATCTGTCAGGATGATATGGTTCTATAAGATCTGTCAGGATGATGTGGTTCTATAAGATCTGTCAGGATGATGTGGTTCTATAAGATCTGTCAGGATGATGTGGTTCTATAAGATCTGTCAGGATGATATGGTTCTATAAGATCTGTCAGGATGATGTGGTTCTATAAGATCTGTCAGGATGATGTGGTTCTATAAGATCTGTCAGGATGATATGGTTCTATAAGATCTGTCAGGATGATATGGTTCTATAAGATCTGTCAGGATGATGTGGTTCTATACGATCTCTGTCAGGATGATGTGGTTCTATAAGATCTGACTGAGTTGACTATAATTATCTACCATACAGTGCAATGGGCTGGATGACACTATACAATATTTTAAGGTAGATTTTAGTGGGAATTTGAACATTTAATTTTTTTTTGCTATAATTTCATTTTGAGCTCTTCAAGCTTTTTTTGTGCATTCATTTATTCACTGCCATGTTGAAACTCCCTTTCTGTTGTTATGATCATACCAAGGTAAATATAACTCGTACTGTTTAATAATCTGATTGTTTATGGTAAACTGGTATTTTTTTTTCTTGACATCTTTTTGAAAAATCATATTACTTTCTTCATATTTACTTCCATGTCCTGTTCTGACAGTACTTTTATGTCCAGCTGTTGTTGTTCTTGGGAGAGTAAACAAAAACAATAATTTACTTTACTTTCCTCCCTGTTTGTTCTTGCTGCTCTCAGGGAGGACGAGCAGTGCTCTGTCTCTACGGTTACTCCAATCAGCAGCCTGATGGGCTGAGCTTCCCTGATGATGTCACAGATCCTGATGTGGGCAGAGTTGCTGCGGTGACACTGGAAGTGATGAGCCTGAGGATGGAGCTGGAGATGCTCATCAAGGTGTGTGTGTGTGCGTGCGTGTGTGTGCGTGTGTGTGTGTGTGTGCATGTGCGTGTGTGTGTGTGTGCATCTTCTACATACCTGTAAGGTAGTTTAATAAGAACACATCTACATCTTCATCCACATCTTCATCCTCACCGTGACAGAGTTTCTTTCTTGAACCAAAGACGGTTTCAACATGTGGTGTGAGGTCTAATATGAAGTCGTAGGTATGATTGAGGTGGTCCAACACTTGATTAAAATGTTGTTTTTAGCATCAGTACCTCAGTAAATCTCAGTCGTGCTGGTATAATGACTTTATTTTTGTAATGGTAGTGAAAGCGGGTTGCTCCTGTTAGACAGTAGACTGATATTATGGGATGTCATCAGTAAAACTCAGGCTTTATGATCCAGCACAGACTCTTAATATTTGAATTTGAAAAATGTCTGAACTCAACATTAGTGATGTGCGATACCACCGATTTCTGATCCGATCTGATACCAAGTAAAATGTGAGCTGATATCGATACTTTGTAACTAATCACCTTATTTAAAAACTTGCTTTGGAAAAACTACAACACAAATGTTTTAAATAACGTGCCGACCTGATTCTCCATACATGAACACCGGCGGCTGACATCCTAAAAACTGAAAACTGTAGAAATAAACAAAATAACCTCCAGTTTACCTCAACATGATATCAACAAAAATGATATATTAACAAAAGTGACACAAGTAGGTTACCAATATGCCATATATTAAAGAAACACACACACACACACACACACACACACACACACACACACACACACACACACACACACACACACACACACACACACACACACACACACACACACACACACACACACACACACACACACACACACACACACACACACACACACACACACCAACCCGATCACACAATCATTACACACTGAATTTGACCAAAACCGCCCAAAGTCTTACTGTTCCCAAAGTGTGTGAATTTAAATGGACCCAAACCGTCCTAATGAATAAATCCCCAAAACAAAGTGTTCGATGTCACAATTCAAAGCCATGCAGATCTCTCCACCGCTGTCCGTCCAGAAGACAGAACTCCATCCTGCACTATACATCAGTGTAGATCCAGAAATAATCCAAGAAAATAATAGTTCCTTTGAACTTTCCTTCCTCTTTCTGTAGAAAGAGAAGAGGAACTGACAGCTTTCTGAGTCTTGCTGTTTATAGGATGCCATGTTCAAATGAATTGAAATCAATAAATACGATATAAATATATAACTCAGTCAATACATACATTTTGAAATAATCTGTCAGCTTTCAGTCAGACTCAGTCAGTTAAGATCATTTTTCTTTATTGTGGTATTTATTTATTTCATTACATACTTCAGAACCATATTTATTTATTTAGCTGCATTTATTTGAATCAGTCTGAATGAAAACGGCATCCTGTGGTTTTAAGATTGCAGGAACTCCTGAAATATTGTTTTAATGTTTGTAGAGGAATATTTTAGAAGTTTTTATGGTGATTATTTTTAGTCATGAGCTGCTTTATTTTGTTGCACTGCTGTAGTGTGTGTGTGTGTGTGTGTGTGTGTGTGTGTGTGTGTGTGTGTGTGTGTGTGTGTGTGTGTGTGTGTGTGTGTGTGTGTGTGTGTGTGTGTGTGTGTGTGTGTAGACTTGCTGTCCAGAGCATTAATGATAAGCTGTTTGTTCTGATCGCAGGAGGCTCATCCTCACCCTGAGTTCTACGAGAGAATCATTCCCACACTGAGGCACAAGGTAGAGTCCATCATGTCACCATCACATCTGTAGCTCATACAGATCTGATCAGTTGCAGGGAGAAGAAGTAAAAGCACAGCAAACGAAAGATAAAAACATTTAACTCGTATTGTGATCTAATAAGAACATCAAGGATGATAACTTAAAGGAAAAAACAACACACAGGGCCTGATTTACTAAGATCTTTAATAAAGGCTGGTAAGTTGCGTGTTTATTCCAAAAGTTTACACATTTATTTTGCACCCGTTTGCGTGTGATTTACATATAATGATGGCATCATCGAGATCAGGTGTAAATCGCTGTATTTAAATGAGGGGTTAGCGTGTGTTAGTGATTCCAGCCATGAAAAAACAGAACGACCGCTAAAGGAAAACCAAATTTGATCCCATTGAAATTAAGAAGTATAGATATAACAAGAACAAAATGCCATATGGGAGATTATCAGCGAGAAAATCAATGCCGAGGGGAAAACAAAAAGATCAATAGATGAAATGGAGAAGATGGAGAGATATTAGGCGGGAAAAACATAAAAATGGCTTAATAATAACACATGGGTAAATAAAATATCCTCTAACAAACACTGAGCAGCAGGTCCAGATTTTTCTGTGATGAGCAGCTGACTTTATGAAGCTACCTGTGAGCTCCGTGGGACACATTCAGGACCTTGGACAGCTCACCTGCATGTCGTTGGTAGATCTGCTTGGATGTTTTTTTGCGGGTGGTGTGAAGTTTGCACGTGATTTTACACATGCAGCCCTTAGTAAATCAGGTGTTCTGTTAAAGCATCATATGCTGCCACAACAACTTTGATTGTACAACTCTCTGAAACTAAAATATATTGCCTCATCTGGTGTTCAGATGAATGTGGAGAGCGTTGTCCAAGCAGTCTAAAATGTCCCATAGGTGTTCATTTAGGTTCAGATCTGGTAATAACACCATATCAAACTCACTAATTATAATCATATGTTTTTATTATCGTCCTGTGGGTTGAAGTCAAGTCTTCTTAGTTTCCAGCCTCTCTTCCCTCCTTTTAGGACGTGGGTCTGAACACGGACGCCGTGGTCTACCACTCCTCCTCCACTTCCTGTCACGCAGACAGTCAGACCAAGTCTCTCGGCTTCCCTCTTCACTACCGCTCCTCCAGGGAGAGCAGCCACGGCCACTCCCTGTCCACCACCCACCAAAGTCTCAGGTCCATCCAGGTGTTCTCCACCTCCTCAAACAAACATCCAGGTACGGGGAGAAATCTTCTCTACTGCCCTGACTGCTTTCTACCCGCGTATCTACACGTGTTTGTTTTAGTCAATTTTTTACAACCTACAACAGTGTCTTTTGAAAATGTACTTTTTCACAGTTATGCTGCAGATATTCAGTATTTGGACCCTGTTCAGTACTATGCTGTAGTTTCTGAACATTGTACTAGAACTGCAGGGGATGTATTGTACAGTAAAGTTGATTTTGCTGTGAATTTGTACAGATTATAGAATAAAAGAATCTGACAGTGCTGCTTGGGTGTGCTTGTAGTTGTTATCTGTTGGTCAGTTGGTCAGTTATACATGATCAGTATGAACCAATTAGCCGTCACCCTATACATGGGAGCACATCAAGTCACATGATGGGAAACAAAATCTTCCAGGTCAGGACTGGAAAGCCAAATACAGATATTCATCAAAAGCCTTAAAGTCTCGTAATAATTCGAAGTACATTCAAACATTAAATGTCAAAAATATTATTTATCTAGTTGTCCAAAAATAAACAATATATAAAGAAATAGTTACAAAAAAGGAGACAACTCACATTCTCCATTCAAACCGGGGGATTGCATTGCTTTTAATTTGTAGATCCAAAATGATTCTCTTTGTAAGAGCCTGTCGCCGCCCCTCACTGAGTTTCTATACGCTCTATTCTATATATCATTAATGATGCCAGCTGCTGTGGTCGGCCTCTTTGTAATGTAAAGCCATTGGGTATTGATGGTTGCCAGTTCTAATAGCATGTTGATGTTCAGCCAGTCTGGCTTTCAGTTTACGTTTTGTTCTTCCAATGTAGAAGCAGCCACATGGACACGCAAGTCTATAAATATGTGATATATATATATTTACATATGTAATCTGAAGTTATTGATGTCTTGCCTCCATTCCAGAGAACTGCACTATTTGTGGAATCTTCCGTATCTCCGCCCACTGCCTCACCTGCCTGCAGGGACTCTGCTCAGAGTGTGACAGACTGTATCACTCGTACCCCGAGAGGGCCAACCACCGACGAACAGCTGTCACATCATCATCATCGTCATCCTCCTCCTCCAAAAACAAGGGAAGTCAAAGGTCAGGACCCGTTGTTCTGATAATAGTCTGATCCCATTGAACAAATCAGAATCCAGTTTATTGCCAAGTAACTTTTCTCATCTGAAGAGTTTGTTTTGGTTTAGTGGTGCTTAAAAGATAAATATAAAGAGTAAGACCGTTCAAAGTTAGAAAAATACAGCCATAAAGACAGGTGGTAAATAGATCAAAATTTTAGGACAAAAAATGAGCAAAAATATGGAAAAGTGCAGTTATACACTATATACACTGTATAACTGCACAGTGTGTGAAATGTAAAATACAGAAAATACCAATAATTGTGCGAATATGATGCAGCGTGTTCGATGTGATGAGTTCACGGTTCAGTGCTCTTGTTCATGGCCCCGCCCCTCTACTGGGTAGTGGCCCTTTTAACGGAGCTAGAAGGGGTGGGGCTTAAAATCTAAAACTGAAGAAATGGGACACCGCCTGTCGCGTCAACAGTAGCCGCAATTCTATTAAGGTAATTATTAAAAAGATTTATAAAGCTCGGAAATTTGATTATTAAATCTATGAAAATATGGAGGACGATGAAAAAATTTTGTGTTTCAGGCAATCAGCTGATAATGCTCACAAACAAGACTTTATTCAATCTGTTTGAACAAAAATAGGTTTATTATCTCAAATCTGCAATTTCAGATTATAAAAATAGTCTTGAAATGCATCTATTTAATTATTATGTGGACCATTTTTCATGTTATGTTGCTTTAGTTTGCAAAACATTCGTCTACAACTCCATTCGGAGGGCCAGTTGGAGGACTACATGACTACTACCCCTCAGTCTATAAAAGAAACAGGACACCCTGCCCTACGTGGGCGAGGTGCTGGGCCCAAGGGGAGGAATGGGGATCGGGCCTTTTTCTTTGAGTTTCCTTTGTGGATCAGACCTGCTGCAGTTGGGAAGAAAACATTCCTGTGGCGTAACGTTTTTGTCTACATAGATCTCAGCCCCTTGTCAGAAGGGAGGAACTGAACATGTTTATGTCTGGGACGGGCAGCCATGATCCTCCCTTCTCACATCAGCGTCCTGAAAGCAGGCAGGTCCTTGAGTGACCGTAGGTTGCAGCCAATCACGACCTCAGCAGAGTGAATGATGGGCTGCAGTCTGTCTTCGACCTTCGCAGCCATGCAGCGAACTAAATGGTAACGTAAGGGGTAACGTAAGGGGTGAAGACGGCACCGTGTGCACCATCGTTGCTTCATGCTGGTGGAACTTGTTCAGCAGGAGGTGCATCCTCCGGTGACGGAGCTGATGTTCTGCTCAAACTTGAGGTTGTGGGGGATGATGGGGTCTAGGATCGCACAGGTGGATGGGAGTGGGTGGGGCATGTTTGTTTTTGTGAAAATGAACTGTACTGCTCACTTTGTAAAATGCACAAGAAATAGCATTAGAATAATCTATATATATTTTAAAAATAACATTTTGAATGAGGATCACATTTGTAGGATGGAGACTTACTTTCCTGCAGAAAGCAGTTGATTGGAAACGTGGGGTTATACGTTTGTAGCTTCACCAGATGTTCCCACCTGGACAGCTGAATCTGGATACATGACGAGCGTCCTCCTTCACAGATCAAACTGTCAGACCTGAGTGCTGGTGTGACTGGGAGAAGTGTGTGTGGATGTACGTCCTGTCTTACAGCCCCTCCTCCTCGGTTTCAGCTCTTCCACCTGGCTCTGCCTTCACTGCACTAAAGTCAACTCTGTCCAGGACGTGCTGTGTGAGGAGTGTGAGCGCCCTCGCCTGGAACCCATCAGCTCCAAATCAGACGACTGTCAGCCGGCCACCATCTCCGGTCTGTGTCCTATTCTCCTCCTTTTACTTCTCTATCATAGAAAGTGAGATTAAAAACAAAATAATCGATAATTCTCCTGCTTGGAGCGAGTTGTTGACTTAGAAATGGTATGTATTTTATTTCAGGATATTATAATCATTTTAATATTTGTATGTAATTGAAATGAATAACTCCTGCTCCTAAGATGTGATGTGAGATGGTGCGTTGCCGTGTGTTGCTGGGTTCCTCTCAGAGTGGCAGTGTAAGAGCTGCACCGTGCTCAATGCAGCCAGCAGCATCCTGTGTGAGGTGTGTGAAAGACCTCGTCTGGCCACTCGACCTCCAGTGACCCCGTCGCACCTGCCCACCACTCCCCCCAGACCACCTGCACCGGTACTGGGCATGCCCGGTGACCCCGACAGCCAGGTCGGTTCAATATTTGTGCATGTGTGCGTGTGTGTGTGTGTTCAGACTGGAGTATCTCACCAACTCCTGGCTGGATTGAGTCAGTGTGACTTTCATCTCCTCAGGATGAACTGTTTTAACTTTGGAGATCTTTTCATCAGGTGAAAATTTCATTTTGTCCCATTGACCAGCTGTAATGTATGTTTAGTGCTAATTAACAAATGTTAGCATGCAAAACTAAGATGATGAACATTGTGCCTGCCCACTATTAGCATGTTAGCATGCTGATGGTAACACAGTAGTACTCCGAGTTACTGAGTTGATGGTAACTCAGAGTACTACTGTGCCTAAATACAGCCTCACAGAGCTGTTATATGGACTTTGAGTCTTGTTGTCCAATCGAGCTGAATATTCTCTGTTTTTAAATTGAATTCATTAATTCAACGTGTTGACTGTGTTTCTGTGATGGACTGCAGATCTGTTCTGAGTGTAACACACAACCTGCTGACTGAACATAAGCACAAGGAGTTCCTCTGGAGTGGCCAATCAAAATATAGCTGTTGTTAAATCACACACTGTATTTCTCTCCAGGAAATCTTCTGGAAGCCGTGTTTCCTCTCGGGCTGCAAATCCCACCCTGAAGTCCAAAATGGCTTCTAGTCTGTGTTAGATGTTTTGACCTTTGTGTAGTTTGTAATTGTCTCTCTCTGTCTCCGTCCCTCCTGGTCCCAGTGGGTGTGTCAGTTCTGCACCTACCTGAACTACTCCCCTGCTACAGTGTGTGAGATGTGTGACCTGGCCCGTCCAGAGCCGGCGCCGCTGCCTGTGAAGCTCCACCCTCCGTCTCCTGTCAGACGGGTCCCCGCCCTGACCATCAAACCCAAAGAGCCGGCCCTGGAAGACATGGACTCCTGGAGGAAGAAGCTGATGAAGGAGGAGGGGCTGAAGCTGATTCAGCTAATTAGAGCAAGTCACCTTCATCACACCTCATCACCTGAAGATCCAGACTTCATTAGCGTCTGTGTTCTAGTGTCTCTGTCCTGTGTGTCTCCGTCAGGACGGGGAGAAGAAAGGAGTGAGTCCGGAGGAGGTGTACACCAGCATGAGGGTCGCCGGGGACAGCAGCATCCTGCCCTGCAAGTGGCTGAAGACAGAACTCCCTCTGCTGTTGGACCATATCAGGATGTTGGTGGCGACGACCTCCCTTCAATGTGCTTCTGACAAAATCATCACAGAGCACCCGGTCAGTCACTTCTGTTCCTGCAGATCAAAGTCTGTTTCACGCCTTCATGCTCCGCTGACGTGTCCGACCGTCCTCTAACACAGAACCCGTCCTGTGAAGCTCCTGCTGAGGATTCTGGGAAAGAGGAAGACCGGGTAGAAACAGAAAGTGTTGTCCAGTTGTCCCGAGGAGAAGCCAAGCAGGCCTGGCTGACAGCAGGGGGCGACACCGAGCGAGCTGCCCGACAAGGTCTGAGGGACAGAATCGCCAAGGTGACGAATAAAAATACAAATAAAAAAAATGCTTAAAGATGTGAAATATGACTCCGGTCGTCCTGGTTTTGTCTCGGATGCCACCGTGTTTCTTCACCTGCCCTCTCAGGTGAAGGAGCTGAGTGCGCTGGGCTTCAGCGATGAGACTCGCTGCCATGAGGTTCTGAGGCAGAGCGGTGGGGAGGTGAGAGGAGCCCTGGCTCTGCTGCAGCGCCCCCTCCTGGAGCCCTTCCACAAGCACATCTGGAGCGACAAGCCTGAGCCTCCTGTCGACATCCGTCACCCCGACAAGCAGGTGAGACCGCACGCTGCAGCCACGTACGACATCACACACGGCCAGACTTCTGGGTTATGGTCTCCAGCATGTTTGTTGTTTGGAAATCAGGGCTGTGGGCTGGAAAAAGATCACCAAAGACCGAAGAGACACACAGAATGAATGAAAGACAACATATCAAATGTTGAAACTAAGAAGTGTTATTGTTTTCTGAAAATTCTTATTTTTAAGAACAAAGACAAAAATGTCAAATTTGACCTCTGATGACCTCTGATCATGCCGTCTGTGTCCCTTCTCATTTTACCTTCATCTGTAATGGATTATTAAAATGTACCAACCTTTAATTGCCAGTGCATATGTGTCTGTTTTTAAATTATTTGTCTTCATTACTCATGTTCTGTTTTGCACGTTGCTTTTAACATTTTATCCAGTTTTGGCTTGAATTTGCTTGTAAGAATGTTCCATGTTGTTGTTTTATTATTGCTGTTTTTTAAGGGCTAATCTATCTTCCAGTCAAGGGACAGTTACAGCATATGTTGATTTAATATGCAAATACAAAATACCAAACAAACTAAAACAAGCAAGATTTCCTCTTAGTGGAGAAGTTTTGAGATGAAATGAATCCTGCTGATCAGTGAAACCTTCGTTCCTTTCCATTTCCTCCTCTCTTACATCAGTATATGAGATGTTGAGACTGTAGCTCGGGTTCATCCATCTTCACTGTAGCGTTTCACTGATGAACCCTCTCACTGGAAGAACAGAAACATCGTACTGTGGAGGATGTGCAGCGATTGATTATAATCACTGCTGTCTGCATCTCCTGTTTCCCTCAACATTATTTAGTGATAAAGAAGACTATTAGTTGAAGTTGAGGACCGTTTTTTAAACACTTTAGAGAAATCTAACATTAACTTTGTCTAAACACTCTGAAAACGTTTCAACCAACAGCAGAACTCGATCACTGAAACCCCAAAGTTAACAAATAAATGTAGTTGTTCAGGTCATTTGGCTAGTTGACAGTAAACAGCCCTCCTCACTTCCCTGTAATGTTCCCGCCTCTCCTCTGTCATCATCATCACCTGCAGGCTGCTTCAACAAAGCTGTTATGTTAAAACACTTTGCAGCAGAAGTAAATACAGTCATTTACTCTGTGCATCTGTTCTGCAGTCAGTTTTCTGTGCTAGATACTGTCAACTACTACCTGCCATTGCAAATTGTATTGGTCATGTGACATTTGAATATGACATTTAGATAGAATATGACATAAGATGACATTTGAATATCTGAATGCAGGCTATACAATTCTTGGGTTGGGAAAAAAGACCCTCCCACATTGAATGTTCTAACTTCATGAACTTCCTGGTGGCCAGTGTGTTAGATGGAGCCCTTCATATCCACATGGGGACCAGGTCTTCCACAAAGCCCGCCATGTTGCAGCACTATGTTTCTGCTTCAGCAGAAGCAGAAGGATGGACAAACCAACCACCGACTGTAGAGAAGCCTTCTGTGTGTTTGACGTGTGTCACAGATGTTCGTTCTCCTCCATGTTTGGAAGAAGACAGTGAGATGAAGGTTGTTCAGTCGTGGTAGATGCTGCTAAGTCCTACACACTGCTCTTTTAATACAAATGTTTGGTCTGGTGCATATTAAAACTATCATCATGGCAACCTGATTATATGGACCTTTAACGAGGACCTCGGAGCTGCTGCGTTACTGTGTGTAAAGTCTGTCTTCTTCTTCATGATGTTCTTCTCTTCCAGCGCACATGTCGCAGGCTGCTCGCGGTGTACGATCTTCCCAGCTGGGGTCGCTGTGAGCTGGCGCTGTCACTGCTCCTGGAGCACAGCGCCCCCTACTCCCTGGAAGACGTAGTGCAGGCGGTACGAGAGTCCCAGGACAGAGAGTTCATCAAGAGAGTGCTGGCTAAAGAGTGTCCCATCTGTCTCTCTATCTTCCCCCACAGCAAGGTACAAAGACGCACTGAATATTTCTGAGTTGTGCATCATTAAAACATATCTAAAGTCATGTCCCCCCCCCCTCTCTCCCCCCCCCTCCCCTCAGATGCAGTCTCTGACGTCGTGTCAGTGCTCCGTGTGTTGTGGTTGTTTCCAGCAGCACTTCACGATTGTTGTCAGGGACAAACACATCAGAGACATGGTGTGTCCCGTCTGCTGGGAGCCCGACATCAACGACCCGGAGCACCTCAACAGCTACTTCTCCACTCTGGACATCCAGGTATGATGTCGGGAGGGAGGCAGGTGAGCCATCGAGGGAATCAGGGAGGGGGGAAACGTCTGATGTACAAACAATGCAATGCTGTCGGGATGATGCATCGACTCAGAGAGGTCACCTCTGAGAGGGACATTCAGTGTGTCATGTGAGCTCGCTGATGCTCAGATAAAGACCAAAGACATCATTTCAGGTGTTGAAATGGCGAAATGTTATTGTTTTATTCAAAGCATGTGCTCATTTTTTAATTTGTTGGCAGCAACGCGTCTCAAAGTTGGGACGTTCAACAAAATACTGGAAAAGTTGTATAACGCAAAAAAAACCCAAAAAAACTGGTTGAAACATCTACCAACTAATCAGGTTACCATGGCAACAGATCAGTAACATGATTGGGTATAAGAAGATGATTTCAGAGAGGCAGAGTCTCTCAGCAGTGAAGATGGGGAGAGGTTCACCACTCTCTGAAAGACTGTGTTGGAAAATAGTTCAACAATCTAAGAATAATGTTCCTCAACGTAAAACTACAAAGAATTCTGTGATGCATCGGTTCACATCACAAATGCAGGTTTAAACTCTGCCATGCTTTTTTCTTTTCTTCCTAAAAGCACTGAAAATTGTAATCTCTTGTCATGTTACGTTAACCTGCGTGTTTTTGGTTGGCTAGAAAATAAATTCATAAGATCATGTCAAATGGCCCGGACAAAATTATAGATGGAAGCGATGTTAAATCCGTGTGTAATAATGATATTTGAAGCAGACTATGGTATCGTATCAAAATAAAAAAGACACTGGAGTTTCCTGAAATTCCTTTTGATGAGTCTTGGAGAGAAAATGTGGTTTGGACAGATGAACCACTCTTCATGTTCTCAGGAGAAGAAAACAAGCGCTCCCAGAGAAGAGCAGCTGGGAACAGCTGGATTGCTGGATCGTGTTTTTGGCCCAAACAACAGACACTCCTCCGATTTCATTCTGCACTTTAATAAAGTTGGATGTTTTACAGGCGACTGATTAAAGACAAGAAGAGGAAGAGTTGCTGACATGGAAGCAGCTGATGCTGAGATTTCCTGACTTTCATCAAACTTCCAGAAGCTCCTACATGTCCCATAATGCATCGTGATAGCATCTTTCTTTAAATCCTTGCTGCTGTTTTTGAACTGTACACCTCCAGTTTTTAATACTGGCTTTCTTTAAGAAAAGTATAAGTCTCCGAGCTCAACACAGTGTCGTCCACCTTGGTGAAGCTCCTCCAAAGACACAGAAAACATTGTACGAGTGTTGTTACCGTGTTTGTTGTTGTGTTGTTCAGCTGCGAGAGTGTCTGGAGCCGGAGGTCTACGAGCTCTTCCACAAGAAGCTGACGGAGCAGGCGCTGATCAAGGACCCCAAGTTCCTCTGGTGCTGTCATGTGAGTAATCAAAGAGTCACCATCAGCTCTGTCAACAACAATATGAGAATAAATGAATTCATGTACATTATTGAATTAGTGCTTCCATTCAAGTACAGTTTCCAGGACTAGAGACGCTTCTGTAACATTAAAGGATCTATTTTCTGCTGTCAGTGTTTGGCTTTCTGTGAAATGGACTTTGCTTCTGTGTGTTTTGTGTTCTGGTGTTCAGCACACATGTCTGAGGGGAGGAGGACCGCCAACAGGTGGAGGTTTAATTCACATCACACATTGATGTTCTGGATGAATCTTAGATGAGAAAATCACAACTTCTCTAAGAACCACATCTGTTTCCACCATTCAGACTGTTTGAACTGAACCTCCTCCAGTCAGTACATGTGCATCAAAAAGTTGTATTCAGTGTAATAAAGTGGGACATCAGTGAAGAAGTCAGCATTTATCAGCAAATGAGTTCCTGAAGGAGGGATGGAGGGTTATACATACTTTGTTGAACCCACACGGGGAGGACATCTCGTCAACTGTGTTTACTTTAATTGACCTGAATCGGACACTACAAAGTACCCCCCCCCCCCCCCACACACACACACACACACAGTCATACTTCAATGATCTGATTGATTATGTGCAACAGGTCACATTACCAGAGTTTTATTAATACCGTGTGTGATGACTTATTTGGAGTCCTACAATATGCAGAACAGTCGGTTTATATTTATTCATCTTAACTAAGTATTTTAACACTGCAACTCCAACGTGACACAGAACAGCCGGAGAGCTGAGAGTCGATGCGCCACAGACCACCCTGCACGTTGTTGCTGTTTTTAGATAAATATTATTTCCTTGTAAATAATCCTCATCCGTAACTACTTCAGCTCTCAGTTCATCCCTCTGAATCAGCACAACTCAACACAAAGGATCCTTTTCCAGTCCTGAACATGTTAACGTTATTACTTATAATAATGAGTTTATTTTTTTATTGTTGAGTTGAATTTGTTGAGTTTAAATGTGTTTCCTGTCCTCAGTGCTCGTACGGGTTCATCTACGACGGAGACCAGCTGAAGGTCACCTGCTTTCAGTGTCGCAACAGTTTCTGTGCTCAGTGTAAGAAGCCGGTGAGTCTCACCTTTCTCTGTTGTCTTCGTCGTGTCTTCCTGTTTTTGTTCTTGTTCTCTCACAAATCATCAAGTCAAAATCATTCAAGTTAGATATTACGCTGCTAAAAATGAAAACTGAGCGATGGCAGGGATGAACTTTAATTGTGACATTGTGAGTCACTGTTGGGTTTAACATTCTCCTGTTAATATAAATAAATAACAGAAACACTTCAGTTCAACAGGATCACAAACTACAAATCATCAAACAGGTGAATCTCTTAAACAGGTAGGAACTTCATCAGTTAGATGGATGAAGATATTAAACTGAGTTCACTGTTTATCTTCTTTATCTTGTTTTATTATTATTATTATTATTATTATTATTATGATTGTATTCTGTAGGCTCCTCAGCAGGTTCAGTCAGTTCAAACTTTAACAATTTACTACTTAAAGAACAAACTTTCATCCACTTCTTCATCCTGCTGTCCATAAATGTTTTATTTTGGGTTTCTGCCGTATTTTTCACCTTATTCATTTCTTTTAATATCCTGATGTGATAAAATTATTTGACCTCTCTGACTGGTTTTTTTGGACATCTGCCAGCATGTCATAAATAATGAATAAGATAACGGGGCTGCATGACATGTCTCCATAAACTTAAACACACTTTATAAACTTTCTATCTGACACCAGAATAAAATGAAGAATTATCTTCATTCAGATCAGAGAAATGATTTGCTGTTAAAATGAGTTAGTGTGTATTTTACTTTAAGAAACACACCACTTAGAGAGGAGACAGAAATATCCAGGTAATAGTTTTTGTATCGAGTCTCACAGCTTCATGTTAAATGATCTCAGCTGCTAAAGAGACCTGCAGAAGTTTCAGTCACATATTGTTACTAACACAAAAGGATTTATTCATTTTGTAAACAAAACACACAGACTGGTCGTTAAGATTTCCGTTATCCACTGATTACTTCTTTTCTTTCCATCAGGCCTCATCTTCACACCTTCTCAACTGTTTTTGTATGTTAATGACAAATGAACCACAATCAGAGTTTTTTTTATGCTGCTGGAGGCGTTATGTTTCTGTTCGTCCGTCCCGCTCCTGTGAACCCAATATCTCAAGAACGCCTCCAGGGAATTTGGTCAAACTTGGCAAAAACATTCACTTGATACCGAGGATGAACTGATACGATTTTGGGGGTCAAAGGTCAAAGTTTAAGGCCACGATGGTCGTGAATGCAATATATCAGGAAGACCTGGAGGGAATTTCTTCAAAATTGTCACAAATGTTCACGATGCCTCGGCAATGAGCAGTTTAGATTTTGGAGGTCAAAGGTCAAATCTCAAGGTCACTGTGACCTCACGTCTTTTACATTCCTGTTAACGTGATATCTCAGGAACACCATGAGGGACCTTCTTCTAATTTGGGACTAATGTTCACTTGGACGCAAGGATGACGTGTGTATACTTTGGTGATCAAAGGTCAAGGTCAATATGACCTCATGTCCATCCTTATCTTCCTGGTCCATTCTTGTGAACTCAACACCTCAGGAACGCCTTGAGTTTTGGCAGAAACGTTCCCTTTGAACCCATTGTTAATACGATATCTCTGTTGTCAGGATTAAAGTTGTGTGTGAACCATCCCCGTTTTAGATTTGTATAGCTTCTGTGCAGTAACATCTATAATGGTTTATGCAGATATGTAAACTACAACTTTAGTGGTGAACGGAGACCTATAACTGTGAGGCGGTAATTCTAGTTTTGTTTTTCATCTCTGTGTCCCAGCCGGGGCTTTTCGGTGTGCTGTTTCCATGTTCCCCCTTTGTCCTTGTGGGTTTTCTCCGGGTACTTCAGCCTCCTTGGTTAATTGGTGACTGTAAATTGGCCGTAGGTGATTGTGATTGTTTTTCTGTGTTGGCCCTGTGGTTGTCAACATGCCTTCTGAAGTCAGCTGGGATAGGCTGCAGTGCTTTTTAACCACGTCTCTTTAAAGAAGACTAAAGGATCTGTCAGTATTTCACATTTCCTTTACAAACCTGTGCAGAAGAGCTGCCAGCATGGTGCCACATTTTTAACAGTCCTTAGATCTTTAAAAGGCTCCTGTTCTATAATTATTATCATTAGACCAGTTGCATTGACAGCTAATGTGATGAAATATGTGAAAAGAATCAGACCCAGATCACTTGACGGATTTTAACAAATTTATGAACAAAGTTTGAGAGAAATAAACTTTTTGTTTGCATGAAAGAAGTCTTAGATTGTTTACTTCAACTCATGAATCACGGGAGCCAAAACAGAAGTGTTGCATTTATATTTTTGTTGAGTGTATGTTTGATAGTACAGTTGTAATGGTTCACATAGAAAGAGATTTTAAGTAAAAAACATTTGTGCAGGTAAAACTTGTCTCTGTGTGTCTCTGTGTCTCTGCAGTGGGAGTCTCAGCATGCAGGTCTGTCCTGTGAACAGTACCAGTCATGGAAGAGAGAGAACGATCCAGAGTATCAGAGACAGGGCCTGGCTGGATACCTCCGAGACAACGGCATCAGTGAGCGCGCGCACGCACGCACACACACACACACACACACACACACACACACACACACACACACACACACACACACACACACACACACACAGCTGCAGCTGAAGGTAGTATTTATTCAGGATGTCCGTCCATCCGTCCTGTTCATGTGAACAAGAGAACGCTTCAAGAATTTATTCAAATTTACCTCAAACGTTCACTTAGATTCACTAATAAACAGAAAACATTATGATCAAAGGTTAAAGGTTAAGGTCACTGTGGTC
This sequence comes from Brachyistius frenatus, assembly GCF_029030835.1. Lineage (NCBI taxonomy): Eukaryota > Metazoa > Chordata > Actinopteri > Embiotocidae > Brachyistius > Brachyistius frenatus. Next base: position 327,639 of record NW_027210913.1, read on the forward strand.
TCATCCATCCCCTAATTTGAACATAACATCTCCAGAATAACTTGAGGGAACTTCTATAAATGTGACACAAACATTAACTAAAGGATGAACTGAGTAGGTTTCTGTGACCTCACTGAACACATTCGTGACTATAACTCAAGAATAATTATGACAAAATATCACAAAAATGTCTAATAGGATAAATTATTTGTCAAGCGATGAACAATTATATCCAAAAGGTCAAAGGTCAACTTCACTGTGATGTCAAATTGTTCTGCAAAAATACACTTTTCTGACCATTAATGGATAAATAACTCCGGAACAGATGGCGAGATCGTGACCATATATCACGATAATGTCAGATCCTGAGTTGGTGGCACTGTTTCTGTTCTGGTTCCACTGTTGAACTGAAATGAATGTACAGATAATCTGTGCTGTTGGGTTGATGATGAGGTGACACATCTATTCTTCTCTACAGCAACATTTCTATTTGAAGCATAATCTATAGTTATTGGTCCCAGCATGTGGACATGTGTAAGTGCTCCTTAGAAGTTATCAATACCTTTATTATATGAGTCTGGACAGGCTTGGCTGGAAACTGAAACGCAGCACTATACCAGATGAATGATGAATTTGCTCATTTTTAACATTGTTTTTGACCTCAGAGGCCGTAAACTCATGCAAACAATACAGGTGATAAAGTTTCTTGATAAATTTGGACAAATTTTGTCAATTTGACAAAAAAGAAAAATACTTGGAGGCTGGCGGAGTTCAATGAAGCATAAGATTTACTGCATGAGATGAGTACTGCAAATCTGAGAATTGGTTTCCATTGAAAGCTCCAAAAGTTACACTCGCTCACCACTGTGCTGATGTCTCCTAGAGAATTGGTGTAAAAGCATTTAAATTATTTTTAGACACTTTAATTTACCAATATTTGACTGAATATGGAAAATAAGATCACAATAAGCATTTCTTAACCTGCCATTATTTTCAGGATTTAGAAACGTAAGGGAGATGTAAAATGAGAGATTAATCTACTGTTTTCTTCAGGACCCAAAGGCCTAAAATGAAAGAATAAATGATCAATGGCCTCCTTATGAGTGTATTTTATACTTTGATCATATTTTGCATCTTTGAAGTTTGATCACACCTTTAAACGGATCCCTGATAGAGGATTATGCACTTCACAACTTCTCCACCCTGAAGCTGGGCAGGTGGTGTTCAGGTGAGACATAAAGGTGATTTCTGCTGCGCTCTGATTCACTAATGAAACATGCTCAACCTGAAGAGTGACTTCACACATACAGCTGATCTCTCAGCACAGTCTGCTTACTTTAAATTAAAATAATATCCCTGATATATCCTTCTGTCTCTGTCTCTCTTCCTCTCCCCCCTCCTGTCTGTCTCTCTTCCTCTCCCCCCTCCTGTCTGTCTCTCTTCCTCTCCCCCCTCCTGCAGCCTGTCCCAACTGCCGTTTCCAGTACGCTCTGTCTAAAGGAGGCTGCATGCATTTCTGCTGCTCACAGTGTCGGTATCAGTTCTGTAGCGGCTGCAACAACCCTTTCCACACTGTAAGTCTCATACATACGGTCCAGTATATTGTGTCTTTATTAAAATAATCATGGGGAAAGTATTGCAGATTATCAATGAAATGACAATATAACTACTCCGGATACATTTTTGTTTTCAGATGTATATAGAAAGTGATATAAATTGGGAAGTGGATATACATGTATGTGTGCCAGTATTATAATGTTTCTGTCTAATTAGATTTTATTGTTATGCCTCTGAACCAGTGACAGCTGTGGTCATTATGTTTCTGGTTGTCCGTGCATCAGTCCATATGTACTATATGATGTATTATATTACTTCAAAAACACCTCGAGAGAATTTCTCCAAAATTGGCACAAATGTTTAATTAAACTAACAAAATGTTGCTGTGTAAAGGTCAGGGGTCAAGGTCAGTGGGACCTCATTTCCATCCCCTCTTTTTGAATGCCATATCTCAAGTACCTCATCTTTTCACATTGCCCCTGAATAAAGCTTATTTAAGTATTGATGAATGAAATCAGTCTGAACTACATAATGGTGGGAAAAGGGGAATCTGGTCTATTGCACCGAAAATCGGTTAAATTTTTGTGAATTGTCATTCAAATGTAATCAATAACTCAGATGTTTGTGACAATGTTATACAGGTGATGTCTTTTCAGCTTGTTGTGTTTTAGTTTTATGTTTTCTTTCAATAATCTCGTCTTTATTTTAACTCTGGATCCTTTTCACATAAACTTCCTTCCCTTTTGTTGATGTTTTTCTGAGCCACGTGAAACTGACGGAGGGTACGATGTCCTCAATCAGTGCTGAGTGGTCACATTTTACAATACAGAAGACAAATAGGTGACCAGCTGGTGAAGACCAAATCAGGAATGAACGGATAATTAGAGCAAATAATTCTAAGTTACTATAGAGGAGACGAAGAGATACTCCTGAATATTAGTGAATTATTGGCTGATGAAATCAGAAAACGTCATAATTACTGTGCAACTCTCATCCGTTGTGATTTTGTTGGTGTGTTTATAGTAAATATAATTGTCCTTATTTTTATCGGAAAAGCATAACAACATCTACATAGTAAATCTTGGGAAAACTCAGAGGCTACTTTGGATCATGTGGCTGCAGCAGCACAAAGTGCAAACAGGCTGTGTGAAAGTGAAGTTAGTAGATCTGAGCTGAGACACTCAAACAAGGAGGAAAAGAATATCTGAAAGACAAATCATTTATTAACACCTAATATACAAATATATTAAATAGCATTTTTCTGATTGTGTAATAATTTAGAATTTTATATAAATAAATAAATAATATATATATATATATAAGGTATACATTTATCTAATCATTCCTTCTTTTTTTTTACCTCCGTGGATGACTGTCATCTCACTGGACTGGAGGATGAAGCCTCTCGGTTAACGATGTGCTTGATGATGACTGACAGCTGACCGACTGTAACGCGTGTCTCCTGTTTTCACCTCAGACGTGTGCGGTGGAGGAGTGCAGCGTGTCTGGACTTCACGCCCATCATCCCAGAGACTGTCTCTTCTACCTGAGGGACTGGGAACCTTCCAGACTACAGCCTTTACTGCAGGTACACACACGCACACACACACACACACACACACACACACACACACACACACTCACTCTCTCTCTCTCACACGCGCACACACACACGCTCACACGCGCACACTCGCACACACACTCTCATACATACAGTGGGTACGGAAAGTATTCAGACCCCTTTAAATTTTTCACTCTTTGTTTCATTGCAGCCATTTGCTAAAATCAAAAAAGTTCATTTTATTTCTCATTAATGTACACTCAGCACCCCATCTTGACAGAAAAAAACAGAAATGTAGAAATTTGTGCAAATTTATTAAAAAAGAAAAACTGAAATATCACATGGTCATAAGTATTCAGACCCTTTGCTGTGACACTCATATTTAACTCACATGCTGTCCATTTCTTCTGATCCTCCTTGAGATGGTTCTACTCCTTCATTGGAGTCCAGCTGTGTTTAATTAAAATGATTGGACTTGATTAGGAAAGGCACACACCTGTCTATATAAGACCTTACAGCTCACAGTGCATGTCAGAGCAAATGAGAATCATGAGGTCGAAGGAACTGTCCAAGGAGCTCAGAGACAGAGTTGTGGCAAGGCACAGATCTGGCCAAGGTTACAAAATAATTTCTGCAGCACTCAAGGTTCCTAAGAGCACCGTGGCCTCCATAATCCTTAAATGGAAGAAGTTTGGGACGACCAGAACTCTTCCTAGACCTGGCCGTCCAGCCAAACTGAGCAATCGTGGGAGAAGAGCCTTGGTGAGAGAGGTAAAGAAGAACCCAAAGATCACTGTGGCTGAGCTCCAGAGATGCAGTAGGGAGATGGGAGAAAGTTCCACAAAGTCAACTATCACTGCAGCCCTCCACCAGTCGGGGCTTTATGGCAGAGTGGCCCGACGGAAGCCTCTCCTCAGTGCAAGACATATGAAAGCCCGCATAGAGTTTGACAAAAAACACATGAAGGACTCCCAGACTATGAGAAATAAGATTCTCTGGTCTGATGAGACCAAGATTGAACTTTTTGGCGTTAATTCTAAGCGGTATGTGTGGAGAAAACCAGGCACTGCTCATCACCTGCCCAATACAATCCCAACAGTGAAACATGGTGGTGGCAGCATCATGCTATGGGGGTGTTTTTCAGCTGCAGGGACAGGACGACCGGTTGCAATTGAAGGAAAGATGAATGCGGCCAAGTACAGAGATATCCTGGAAGAAAACCTCTTCCAGAGTGCTCTGGACCTCAGACTGGGCCGAAGGTTCACCTTCCAACAAGACAATGACCCGAAGCACACAGCTAAAATAACAAAGGAGTGGCTTCGGAACAACTCTGTGACCATTCTTGACTGGCCCAGCCAGAGCCCTGACCTAAACCCAATGGAGCATCACTGGAGAGACCTGAAAATGGCTGTCCACCAACGTTCACCATCCAACCTGACGGAACTGGAGAGGATCTGCAAGGAAGAATGGCAGAGGATCCCCAAATCCAGGTGTGAAAAGCTTGTTGCATCGTTCCCAAGAAGACTCATGGCTGTACGAGCTCAAAAGGGTGCTTCTACTCAATACTGAGCAAAGGGTCTGAATACTTATGACCATGTGATATTTCAGTTTTTCTTTTTTAATAAATTTGCACAAATTTCTACATTTGTTTTTTTCTGTCAAGATGGGGTGCTGAGTGTACATTAATGAGAAATAAAATGAACTTTTTTGATTTTAGCAAATGGCTGCAATGAAACAAAGAGTGAAACATTTAAAGGGGTCTGAATACTTTCCGTACCCACTGAATATATATATATATATACACATATATACACACACTCACACATATATACACGTATACACATCCTCTGTGTGTGTTTTTAGAAATACTGTATTCCTGTGCTGCCATTTTGTCCCGTTTTGCGCCTCCAGGCCACCGTGTTCTTGTTTTCTTTGTTTTATGTCAGAATAACGGCGTGGCCTTCAACACTGAACCTCCTCCTGGAACACAGACAGGTAGGCAGGACGCCATGTGCATGTATGTATTTTACTTTTTGCATCGTTGTCATAACAATTAAAACATGTACATTTAACTTTGAGACTTTTAAAGTGACATTGTGCAAAGAGATACGAGGGATTTTTTTTTTTTTTACTGTTGATTACAGTAGCGTAATCAACAAGACACTAAATATCCAAAACGCGTATATATAATATAGGCATCAAAAAATAGTAATAGTAAAGAACAAAGAGGGGAAATAGAGCAATAAGAACAGATGTGCAACAATGGCAGTGAATGATATACAAAGATGTGGAGAGATTTGTGGGAACCCTTCCAGGAAAAACAAAGAAACCAAAAATAACTTAAAGCTGACAAAAGTAATTGGCTTTCAATATTTATTTATTTTCATATTTAATACAAATTTGACTTTGCTTTTCAGATAATAAAATCAAATGAAAATGGCTTATATATGGCTTAATAATAGGACCTTCTTATTTAGGTGTTTATGAAATGATTAAAGCCAAGGCAACGTGTTCACTTCTGTTGGATACCAGCTCATGTTGGAATTGAGGGGAATGAAGCTGCAGATAAACTGGCCAAAAGCGTGTTAAATAAATATGACCAGAACATTTCAGAAATAGATTTTTTTGGGAGACCAGAAGCAAAATGAAGAATTCACCAGGGAACAGAAACATCTTGACAGGAAATCTGGAATAATGACATGAAGGGTAGACATTATTGTGAAATCTGTTAGAGTGCAAATTCATAGAAGCAAATGTAGGAAGGAGGAAAAGACTGAAGTTTTTTTCTTTATACATTTTATTGAAATCAAATTTGGCATTATTCAGTTTTTATATTCACTTGGAAAAATGCATTATCAACTGAGCTATAGTATCTTTGAAGTACAAATCAGTAGCAACAACAGAAAATAGATAAATAAGGAGAACAACAACAATATTTTAAAGAAATGAAATAAAAAAACTACACAAAAACAAAACAAAAGAAGAACTCGGCTGAATAGTACACACTCCGGTACAGTAGGTGGCGGTATGCACCTGTATGAGTTGGTTCGCGGTCCGCCAACAAAATCGAAAAATAAGAAGATGAAGACGTCACCGAGGCACAGAGGAAAACACTAACCGGGTCTGCCATCTCTCAGTCGGGTCTGAATCCGGTTCAAATGAGTCTAACAGTGCGGCCATTACTTCTCCACCGATATTTTAGTTCTTTTCAATATCTTTATTATTAACATGAATACACAAAACAAAAACATACAAAACACTAAACAGTTCACGTCACAGGGGTGCAGACAAAAGTCCAACAAGGCTCTTTGCTCAAAAGTACAAATCATATTTCAAATTCATTCAAAGGTTCATTTCATTATGTCTCAACATCAGTCCTGCCGCTCACCAATGTTGCATAGAGCTGAACTGTCTTGAGAGCTTTTGAGTTCTCGAAATATTTTATCGGTATTTGGCTCGGAAAAAAATCTATTACACAAACAAAAAATTCCTGTGATTGGTCCAGTCAGGCGTCACTCAAAAAACAGTCAGCCAATCAGAAGAGATGCTCATTCATATTAATGAGCCTTGGGAACAGTCGCGAAAAGCAGTTTGTTTTTAGCAGAGCTCCACTGAGAGGCTGTAAAACAGTAGTGAAATGTTATTTTAATCTGAAAACCACAAAATTATCTTCATAAGAATGTCAAGACTACAAATAAAACACCAGAAACGTTACAATATGGGACCTTTAACCTGAGATGTGGCACAACTTTCAGAGGAAATCACTGCAAACGATTTCTATAGCTTTCAATGAGACGTGTGCTCCTGTCAGCAGGTAGTTCAGTAGTCTTTGTGAGCTACCTGCTCCAGCTGTCCTTCTCCAGACTGTTTCTACTCTTTCCATAGATGTGTATTTGGATTCGGATCAGGACTCACTGTTGTTCTGAGCCATTCTCTGGTGATGAGCTTTGTTTTTGGTCATTATCCTGTTGGAGGACATGTGACCTGTGACCTCTCTAAGGCACCCCCCTCCCTGTTTTTAATTCTTCATCCTCTTCCTCCCTCTCTTGTTCCAGGTGTGTGTGGGGTGATAGAGCAGAAGGATGAAGGAGGGCAGCAGCCTGATGCAGCCTGTGGAGCTCAGACCCAATCTGGACACGCTGGACTCTGCGAGTATGAAGGCTTCATTCATGATTATTTGCTCTCACCTTCAACACAAACTACATATTATTACATTGTATTATTATTATTATTATTATTATTATTATTATTATTATTTTTAATAATAATAATAATATTGCATCTATTGCAATATTTTGCCCAACACATCTGTCTTTACAAAAGTGAAAAAATGTAAAATCACATTTGACAAAATAACAATTTAAACAACTTTTATCCAAACATGTTAATGTACATATTTCCATATGTTTGTACAGAATTAACTATTTAATCATATTTACCATGCAAAGACACAGATTTTGTTTAATTATTTTTTTTTTTTTTTAGATGCTTTATGAAATTTATGTTACAATACAGTTGCAATAAGAACAAATACAACAGAAAGGAACATATTAAGAACAATAGATTGTAACACTATACAAAAATATAAAAATATATAAATTGTATTTATATAAAACATCTTCAAACTCATGCAGGCAAATACAGTTTTTATTGCTTTTTGAGTAAATCTATTGCAAGAACTCTGTTGAACGCAATAAATCTCTGCTTCGTACCTGTAAAGGTACATTTATGGATATGGGATTTTTCCATTATCATGATACGATTTATCAAATACACCAGAGTATTTCTCTGATCATTCAGGAGACCACACAAAACATTCTTCCAAAATACAGTGAATCTTTCATCTATATTTTCAGTAATGAAGGTACTCAAAGATGCAGCTCTCGCCAGGGAAGGCATGTCCACTTCCTGTTTTGCTCCTGTGTCATCTCCTTTGTAACACCTCTCAGCATGAGGGTCCCTGAAAGTCTGCTGACTTCAGTGTGAACTACAAGGCTACATAGAAATAATACATTAAAAGGTTATTGTACGCTGTAATTAAAGTAAATAAAAGTCCTGGTGAGTATTCTGTAAAATGTTTCCATAACAAATACAGTGGATGATCAAACTATACAAAAGACCAGATTGTTCAGTTTTATCATCAGTACCAGCGGTACGCCACCGTGCTCTGCTGTATGAACATGCTGATGTGTTGGTGTGCTTGTATTCAGGAAGCACTACCGGGAGTACCTGGTGAGCCTGATCAACAGCCACTCCATCGACCCCGCCCCCCTCTACAGCTCCAACGAGCTGCTGCTGGCCTGCAGGAGGTACAAGGTGGACGACGGGCGCAGGGACGGAGAGGAATCCTTCTGCTACTACAGCAGACTGCTGCAGGTCAGTCTGTCTGCATACATCCGTTAGATTCACACGTGTTTTTAAAATAATAGCCACCTTTAGTCCAGATGTGAATATCTCTTCAGTTATTATAAGGAGTGGTGTGTCTCCTGTGAAGATGTCCATGTTGCCAAGAAGATGAATCCCAGTAACTGTGTTGTTTGAAGTGAATGTCTCAGGATGGATTGTCAGACATTCATGAAACCTAGTCACTTCGATGATCCCAGGTTTTAAAGCTAACTTATCATTTTGTAGGATTTCCAAACATTATGAAGTTAAGAAGCAGCTTTTTGTGTGATTTCTCAGCACAATTATGAATGTTGATTCATAATTATAACGATATCCTCAGGAAGTGGAAGTCATGCTTTCACTTCCTCAACAGCCTCTGTGACCTGTGTGACTCAGCGGCTGCTGCAGCTCCAGCTGTTGGATGTGTTACTGAGTGGTCAGATTATAATAACTGACTTCCTGTTAGTTTTTTTCAGTATACTAACTTCTCTGTTGGTTTTTGGCCACCTGTCTTCTTTACCTCATACAGCATCTTTGCCTCTCGTTTTCCCACCAAACTCCCACTAAATGTTCTGTTTATCTGATTCAGTCTATAATATCTTATTTTCATAATGTTATGTCTCTGCAGAAACTGATGGATGAAGTACCACTTGGTGACAAGGTGCCACGCAAGAAATAATAAGGGCCTCACTTCCTGTTTCCTGCAGGTGAGATCATGTGGACCTTTCAGCATACAGGGAATCTGTAACAGATAACAACTGTGTCGTTTAGGTTTTAGATGAATAATTATGAGCATTTTGTTCCTGTAAAGGTGTCAACATTTGTATAGCACAAAAGGTTAATTAATGAAGGAATATCAAGTTATTGAATATTTGAGCCTTTGTTTTGACCTTTTTTCTCAAATGAATGACCAGTTTCTTATAATTGAACTCGTCAATGTGGGTTAGACAGTCTTTTCAAGAGAGCAGAAAATGATGAAAAACATTTAGCTCATTGAAAAATATTCTAAAAAGAAAACAAATCTACATAAGCTTAAATTAGCTTTTAAATTTACAATTTGTAAAAATGAAATCCTATCTTGTAATACCACGTTGTACGTTAGGGGGCAGTGTCTCCTCAGTTTGACTGAAATCAGTGACTCGGTAGATTCCATGACTGACAGAGTTGGTGAGGTTGATGTTGAGTCATGATGAGTGAGAGCAGGAATACAAGGACAGGTCACATAATCTGTGGTGTTGTTTCCACAGTTAGCTAACACATTAATACAGTCAGTACCCTTATAGTGTACTAACATGTTCCCACGCACAGCCGCAGTGAAAGGTCCAGTAAAGGAGACAGACAGGGTTGGTAAAAACTTTATGGATTTATATACCTGATGGCCAGTACAAACATTGTACAGTCAGCTGCCTTTATAAGCTCTCCCTACATATCCACTGTTGGCATTAACAGCTGTTTACTCAGCAGTCAAGAAGAAAAGTTGTGAGTGTAGCATCAAACTTCCTTCCTGTACAGCCGTCTTTAGCGGTGAAAAACAAAACAATACGACTGTTGGCTTTTGTTTCACTTCTTCTGTACTCTACAGAGTTTCAGCTGTTATGTTTATTGTTCCATTGATTATTATCAGAAGTTAGAATAAGATACTTCCTCTTCCTCTCATGTTGGACTGAGGGCAGACCAGACGCTACAGTTACTCACGATCCCATCTTGTGGTACAAAGTGGTATTACAGGTGGGGATGGGTTGGGTTGGGTCAGGGCTAACTGGTTAGCATGCTAAACTCATCTAGGCAGCACAGTAAATTGTCTCTGACATGATGTCATCAATCCTATTTCTTCAAATTCTGTGAATAGTTTTAATTCATTTATTAAAATCTTACATGAACCCAGAAGACACAAACAGCTGCGTACAATATTCCATCTAACTCAGATGCCATTATTATGAAAAGTAAAGTGTTTGTGTTGAAACCAAATCATTTCTCTATTTCTTTTTAATACTTGTTACTCGTCTGTAATCCCGATCCTGTATGGACTGATCTAAACTGAACCTGTAGAGCAGGTTAGCCACTAATCTCCCTCCTAAATACAGCGGCCCTATAAAATGCAGGCTTCAGGTCTGCATGATCATTACCTGCACCTTTACTGTATATTTGTCATTTGTGTGTTAATTGCATGTAAAATAAAATGCTGTAATTGTGCATGTTTACACTTGACATGAGTGTTGTATCAGTCAGCTGAGAAATACTGTCAGAATGTACTCATGATTTTTGTCTACTTGACATGATAAGACTTTAATATCCAACAGGAATTTGATCTTAATCAGCAAGTCTGAACAGCCAAAATCACATAAAATTCACATTTGTATGCGGTCCATGACTTGTATGACTTTGTAAAGTTCAGGTGTAAATCACACACAGGAGACATGCTAGTTTAGCAGAGGAGGCACTGATGGTCAGAACCAACTTGTGTTCCAGCTCGTTACCATCTGGTCGGTCTGGACCACACAAGTTTTTCTTCTTGTTAGTACAATTAAATGATGTGTGTGCAGGGAGTTTAACCCCCGATGGCTCGTTTCACAATCATCCACTGGAGAGGAAAGTTTGGAGAATTGGCTTGCGAGCATGTTTTGTGACATCATAAATCATTTGGAAGCCGATCTTGAACCAATTCAACTTGCACAAGTATGATGTGAAAAGTTTACACAGAGAGAGTGGACTGTACAGTGAAGCCATCAACAGTTAAACTTCTGAAATTAAACATGTTTCCATATAGATTCTGGATTCTTTTTTTTCTTTTCTTCTTTTTTAGATGTGATTTTAAGAAGTAGAATGAGATAATTAAACATTTTGTAAAAACCACATCAGATGAACATCATTGTTCCAAGCAGAGTGTTTTTGAATGAATCTGTCTGAGGGGATCCTGAACCTCACAGGTAAAGAGCTCTTATTCACAAATTCAACAACCAAGTGTTGAACAGGAAGCTGTGAGCAAGAAACAGTACATGGAGAGGGTCTAAGGAGCAGGGAGTAGAGAGGGAGCAGGGAGTAGAGGGAGTAGGGAGTAGAGGGAGTAGGGAGTAGAGAGAGAGTAGAGAGAGAGAGAGAGTAGAGAGGGAGTAGAGAGGGAGTAGAGAGAGAGTAGAGAGGGAGTAGAGAGAGAGAGAGAGAGTAGAGAGGGAGTAGAGAGAGAGTAGAGAGAGAGAGAGAGAGAGAGAGAGAGAGAGAGAGAGAGAGAGTAGAGAGGGAGTAGAGAGAGAGTAGAGAGGGAGCAGGGAGTAGAGAGAGAGTAGGTAGAGAGCAGAGAGTAGAGAGGGAGCAGGGAGTAGAGAGTAGAGAGGGAGTAGAGAGTATAGAGGGAGTAGAGAGGGAGTAGGGAGTAGAGAGGGAGTAGGGAGTAGAGAGAGTAGAGAGGGAGTAGAGAGGGAGTAGGGAGTAGAGAGAGTAGAGAGAGAGTAGAGAGGGAGTAGGGAGTAGAGAGGGAGTAGAGAGAGAGAGAGAGAGTAGAGAGGAGAGTAGAGAGGGAGTAGGGAGTAGAGAGTAAAGAGGGAGTAGAGAGCAGAGAGGGAGTAGAGGGGAGCAGGAGGTAGAGAGGAGTCGATGTCTTCAGCCTCTATTTTGTTGGCGCCTCAAACAGCTCAGATCTGATCGATATGTAACGTCACCATGGAAGATCAGACTCTGAGGGAACAAACTGATTTTGTAAAAAAGTGCAACTGCTTTTTAATAAGCAGAAGTTTAAGTCTCAGTCAGAGTGAATGTTATGTTCTGTCCTAATAAATGTAAATAATGAGACTGGTGATTCCTGTGGACTGTGACATCACACGTTTGAATCGAGTCATTGTTGAGGTTATGATTGGTGGAGGTTATTATTTGATTAACTGCAGCAATTAAAGCAGATAAAGTGTAATTTTGTTGTTCCTGAAACATTTTCAATCCTATGGGTTTACGATATATAATATGTCCCCGTTGTTTGGACGCAGGGCCGTATAAACGTGGTCAGGTGGGCTCTACACTGATGTGGGCTCCTGCTTGTGAGTACATTCGGGTTATATATCTATCAAGAGTCTTATAGGGAGGCTGTAGCTCAGTTGGTAGAGTGATAGAGTGGGTTGTACACTAATCAGAAGGTTGGTGGTTCAATCCCAGCTCCTCCTGTCCACATGCCTAAGTGTCCTTGAGCAAGACACTGAACCCTAAAATTGCTCCCAATGTTGTACCATCAGTGTGTTGTAAGTCACTTTGGATAAAAGCATCAGCTAAATGTAATGCAGTGTTATATGCAACTGAGATTCTGTATTGATTACAGTCTTTTTGAGAGGTGGATTCAGTTTCATGGTTAATGTGGAACTTTTATATTTTTCTCTGATATTTTTTTTTAACTTATTAGTCAGAATGTAAAATATGATTCACACCACCACATTCAAAATACCCGTTGACTGCACTAGAAATGTTGCCATTAAACCAAATAAAGACCAGTTACAGCAACATCAACGGTTTGCAGAACACCTTTTCTTTTTTTTCCCCTTCTCTAATTAAATATCTGCTGTCACAGTGACCGTAACCTTTGACTTTTGTTGACCCCACCATCATCAAAGTCAACGTCAAAGTTCGTTCCTCCAGTAATCGCTGGTGTGAAGGGAAAAAAAACTGACACCACCTACTTTTTTATATAGAACATTGGGGATAATATTCAACATGCTATCTGGATCTTTTAGAAAGCTTTTGATCCGGTTAATTTAATACAGTTGAATAAAAAAAAAGTCCAGACCCTCCTCTGTTAGAGAGCAGATATATCCTCCTTTTTTACATTGACCTATTTTTCAAAAAAAAATTAAGAAATGATCCGTATATTAAAACATAATCGGCTTTCCTCTCAAAACCCAAAGATTGGCCCATTTTTAGTTTTTTCATTTTAAACCATGAATTAAAAAAAGTGAGAAAAATGGCCTGTTTTCCATTTTTCTTGTGTCCGTCAATATTACAAATCAATTACAACCAAATGGGAAATAAAAGTCTGCACACGTTCAGGCAGTTCTATTTCCTGTTTGAAACCAAATATGAAACTTGCTTTTCCCTTGTAATATATTTTACATTCCTTCTGATCCAAATGGACCACTGGTGTGTTGGTCCAGTCCAGTTACAACATGCTGGCCATTGATGGAAAGACTGATACTAGAAGATACTATGGAAAATAAAAGTCATGTGACACTTTCTTTACATGATGCATTTGGTGCTCATTATTTATTTTAAAAAACAGATTTTTGACAGCATCCTGCTGCTGATTGTGACGGGTGAAGCTGTAGCTGCACATATGGTTATTGTTCCAACTTCAGCTGCTGCCGGTGTTGAATCGATGCTGCTATAAGATGAAGCATGTGGCAGATAGTTTATGTTACCAGGTCACCACGGAAGTTTCGGAATACATTTGCATTGAGAAAGAAAGCAGCTTGCAAGCAAGCTCTCGTCACTGATCACTGCAGAGACTCGATCTGTGATTGTGAAAGAGGACTTGGGATGAGAGAGCGTTCACTGCAGCTGGAACCAGGGCTGCGCTTTGATTGTTGTGGCTGCGAGACTTTGTTTCGTGTTTCGTGGTTATGTGTGTACACAGATGGTTGGGCTGGTTGAGTTTTGTATTGAAACTATGATATCTGTCCATATCCACAGAACCATCGATTGAACAATAAAGTCCAAACGTTATATTCAGCCACAGCATCACCCGTCACAGCCAGGCAGAGCAGCTGCAGCTGTGCTCACAACCAACAGCTGGATACTGTCAGAGATTAGGCCGTTAGACAGATTGTTTGGATCATTTAAAGTATGAGGTACTTTTCCACAGTCATTGTACAGGCTTGGAAGCTATGCAATGTTTGAGGTCAGCCACAAAATGTGCAGCCCTGTTTCCAACATATCAAATGCTGAAAGAGAAATTTTACTGTTTTATGAAAAATATATACTTATTTTGAATTTGATGCCAGCAACAGGGCAACAAAAGACTGGGAAAGTTATGTAACGCAAAAAAAAAACACCTGGTGGAACATCTCAACTAATTCAGTTCAACAGGTCAGTAACATGATCGGGTATAAAAGATGATTCCAGAGAGGCGGAGTCTCTCAGCAGTGAAGATGGGGAGAGGTTCACCACGCTGTGAAAGACTGTGTTGGAAAATAATACGACAATATAAGAATAACGTAAAATTGCACAGCTGATCAAACCAGAGAAGAGAGAAAGAGCAAAATCTGTTATTTCATCAAAAAAAATGTGTCTTAACATTGTACATTCATTAAGACACGTTGGTGGCTGTGTTGTTAGTTATCGGATATCGGATTTAAATCTCATCAAAAATAATTGATTACGTTGTTGCCTATTTACAGCATATTTAGCATCAAATTAGTGCACTAATTTCAAATATTCAATAGCTATTGTAATTGTCTGAGCATTTCCCTCCCTGAAGCCTTATCGCACTTTTGATTTAATTCATTTCAGTTATATTTTTATTGCACCAAATCACAACACAAGTTGTTTCAAGGCACTTAACATAGTAAAGTATTAATATCAGACAGCAGAAACTCACAGTATTACCGACCCAACAATTCCCACCAGTGACCGTTGAACAGCGTGACATCAGATCCCTGTCAGGTCTGATTTATGTTTCAGCACTTGGAGTTCTGATGCATTCAGAAGCTAATATTTGTTCTTTGTTGTAAATCCTGTCTTTTTGAAGTCTGTTCAAAGCTGCAGGAATAATATAACATGAGGTAGAAATGACCGATTGTGGCTTCGTTACAACCATCTATGTTGGCACTCAGCCCATCCTGATGAGTGGGGCAGCTTTAAGCTATGTACATTTTATTCCTTCATTTTCTCATGCAGAGAGACAAAGTAGAAAACTGAGTAGTAACAGAGAGAGCTCAGGGCAGTGTGGATTCATTCTTGCTGCAATGAAGCTTATTGCATCCAGAAATCAACCAGCGAGTAATGATTCGTTAATTAATTACTTACTTAACTGAATTTGTAATCAATCATCATTTTGTGAAGTGTGAAGATTTGCCAATTTGATAGTTTTATAAGTAAACTCTTTTGTCAAAAAGCAGGGCGTAGAGAGAGGGAACAGGGCCCATAACCATTTCAATAGGATTTTTTTTTCACAATTTCTGACATTTTGTTCACTAATCAGAAAGTTGATGATGAATATGATTATTGGTTGCAGGCTTACAGTGATTCCTTGATGGAATAATACTTCCTTGTCCATTCATTCTTCTGTTTTTTAGATTAAAAAGCAATTTAAAGGTCCCATATTGTAACCTGTTAATTGCTTTAGTTGTAGTCCTGACACTCAGTGGAGCTCTGCTGGGAACAAGCTGTTTCTGGTGGGTGTTCCTAAAACTCATTTATACTAATGAGCATCTCCTCTGATTGGCTGACTATTTTCTGAGTGACGCCTGACCAGGCCAATCACAAGTGATGGACTGTGGCTCCCTAGACTTGCTGGCAAACACAACTTTATCGCCAGAGAAGTAATGGTCACGCTATCAGACTCATTTGAGCCGGATTCAGACCGCAATCCAGAGACGGCAGACAACAACCGACCACCTCGTCAACCGCAAATGAATGTGACAGCAGAGTAAATAATGTTTTTATCAACTTCCATCATGGGTGTAACCACGGCCTTTTTGGGGGGGTCATGTCCACATGCTATAGTTTGACAATTTTTTTATATATTTTAGACGACATGCTATAGTTTGACTTTTTTTATATATTTTGGACGACATGCTATAGTTTGACTTTTTTATATATTTTAGACGACATGCTATAGTTTGACATGCTTTTTATATATTTTAGACGACATGCTATAGTTTGACTTTTTTATATATTTTAGACGACATGCTATAGTTTGACTTTTTTATATATTTTAGACGACATGCTATAGTTTGACTTTTTTATATATTTTAGACGACATGCTATAGTTTGACTTTTTTATATATTTTAGACGACATGCTATAGTTTGACTTTTTTTTATATATTTTAGACGACATGCTATAGTTTGACTTTTTTATATATTTTAGACGACATGCTATAGTTTGACTTTTTTTAATATATTTTAGACGACATGCTATATTATCACTTTTTTATATATATTTTGGACGACATGCTATAGTTTGACTTTTTTATATATTTTAGACGACATGCTATAGTTTGACTTTTTTTATATATTTTAGACGACATGCTATAGTTTGACTTTTTTATATATTTTAGACGACATGCTATAGTTTGACTTTTTTATATATATTTGGACGACATGCTATAGTTTGACTTTTTTTTATATATTTTAGACGACATGCTATAGTTTGACTTTTTTATATATTTTAGACGACATGCTATAGTTTGACTTTTTTATATATTTTAGACGACATGCTATAGTATCACTTTTTTTATATATTTTAGACGACATGCTATAGTATGACTTTTTTTAATATATTTTAGACGACATGCTATAGTTTGACTTTTTTATATATTTTAGACGACATGCTATAGTATGACTTTTTTTTTATATATTTTAGACGACATGCTATAGTATGACTTTTTTTTATATATTTTAGACGACATGCTATAGTTTGACTTTTATATATATTTTAGACGACATGCGACATGCTATAGTTTGACTTTTTTTAATATATTTTAGATGACATGCTATAGTTTGACTTTTTTTATATATTTTAGACGACATGCTATAGTTTGACTTTTTTTAATATATTTTAGACGACATGCTATAGTATCACTTTTTTTATATATATATTTTGGACGACATGCTATAGTTTGACTTTTTTTAATATATTTTAGACGACATGCTATAGTTTTTTTTTTTATATATTTTAGACGACATGCTATAGTATGACTTTTTTTATTTTTTATATATATTTTAGACGACATGCTATAGTTTGACTTTTTTATATATTTTAGACGACATGCTATAGTATGACTTTATTTTTTTATATATTTTAGACGACATGCTATAGTTTGACTTTTTTATATATAGACGACATGCTATAGTTTGACTTTTATATATATTTTAGACGACATGCTATAGTATGACTTTTTTATATATATTTTAGACGACATGCTATAGTTTGACTTTTTTATATATTTTAGACGACATGCTATAGTTTGACTTTTTTTATATATTTTAGACGACATGCTATAGTTTGACTTTTTTTATATATTTTAGACGACATGCTATAGTTTGACTTTTTTATATATTTTAGACGACATGCTATAGTTTGACTTTTTTATATATTTTAGACGACATGCTATAGTTTGACTTTTTTATATATTTTAGACGACATGCTATAGTTTGACTTTTTTTATATATTTTAGACGACATGCTATAGTATGACTTTTTTATATATTTTAGACGACATGCTATAGTTTGACTTTTTTATATATTTTAGACGACATGCTATAGTTTGACTTTTTTATATATTTTAGACGACATGCTATAGTTTGACTTTTTTATATATTTTAGACGACATGCTATAGTTTGAC